>NC_044915.1:36955629-37200088 GCF_001633185.2 Quercus lobata
CAAGCCAATAATACTAGCAAAATAATAAGTCCACAACTGAATCTGGCATGACCCATTCGATCCTAAACAATCGAAACATATACATCCACAAAGAATGAGCTATCGGACAGAACAGTAACAGGTGGTCCACAGATTCCGTGTTGCTACAACACAAACAACAATGAGTTGCCAAAGGGTGACCACGAAGCATAAGATTATCCAAAATTAGAATCTAAGCATGGGCTGTAGTCCACATAAAAAAAGCCACCCTTTTAGGAACCTTAACTTTCCAAATTCCTTTCCAAGGGAAGGTGGAAGGATCTGCATTTCGAATCTTATGATAAAAGGACTGAGTATCGAACTTCTCACTGCTATTAAGGTCCCAACAAAGTCTGTCACACCTTCCACCCCTAGGAAGTCGGGTTTGGATGAAATGAAGAAAGGAGTAGGAATCCGCCAACTCCCAATCATTGAATTCCCTTTGAAATCTTAAACTCTACACTCTGTCATTATCACCCACTGAAGGGCTTAACACCTCAGAGATACAAGTCTCCTTATTAGCTGAACACAAAAATAACCGAGGATAAAGAATTTTGAGAGAAACATCCCCAGTCCACTTATCATGCCAAAACAGAATACGAGCACCATCCCCCACCACGAAAGAGAAATGCTTTGCGAAAGTTTCCCACCCTTCACTAATGCTCTGCCATAACCCACAACCATGAGCCCCACTACAAGCTCTAGTGCACCAACCCCCTTTTCCTTCCCCATATTTCATGGCAATGACTCTAAGCCACAGATGCGAGGTTTCATGGCCATACCTCCAAAGTCATTTCCCTAATAGAGTTTGATTCAAAGGCACCAACTTCCGAATTCCTAAACCACCCAACTCACGCGGTAAGCAAACCTTTTCCCAAGCCACCAATGGATATTTAAAACACTCAATTGAAGAACCCCACAAGAAGTTCCTTTGAATGCATTCCAATCTAGTCGCCACAGCTTTAGGGATAGTAAAAAGGGAAAGGTAATAAGTCGGAAGGCTTGAAAGGGTACTCTTCAACAAGGTAAGTCTACCACTCTTTGACAAATAAAGCCGCTTCTAGCCTGAAAGCTTCTTTTCCATCCTCTCAAGGATCGGATTCCAAATAGAGGCTGTTTTGTACAAAGAACCCAATTGCATACCCAAGTAAATCATAGGCAAACTGCCCACCCTGCATCGAAGGATATTAGTCAAAGACTAAATGTTACGCACCTCCCCAATAGGGACAATTTCACTTTTCCCCACATTCACCTTCAAACCAGTAAAAGCTTGGAAACAAGTCAAAACCAGCCTAATGGAAAAAATTTGCTCTCTAAAGGCATCACAGAAAAGAATGGTATCATCAGCAAAAAGAAGGTGAGAAACACAGATACCAGTCGAATAACAAGTTATTTAGAGTTAGAGGTTCAATTGGTGAACATGCTTTTAGTGCCTCTTGCGAATGTGGAGAAAATATTTGCAAGAGGCACTAAAAGCATGTTCACCAATTGAACCTCTAACTCTAAATAACTTGTTTGTATGTTTCAATGAGGAAGAACAAAGAATCTTGCAGTTATCTCGACATGTTTTTCCCAACCATCTGAGATGGTGTGCAGTGCCAAGAGACCTAGCCCTTGGTTATTTTTTTAATTGTTTTTAAATATTTTCTATCTTTATGGGCTCTAATGTAGTTACATTAATTCCTTGTTCCAGGTGTTGCAGATGCAAAATCCTATATCCTTATAAGTCAGTTACCCGCTGATGTGTATAGCAAATATGTTGAAGATGTAAATACAACACATCTTACTGGTTTCACTTTCGTCATACTTGGTGTTGTACATCTAGCAGGAGGCAAAATTCCAGAAGGTATGGTCTCTGCTTAAATTGTTCTAAGATAATAAACCTAAGAAAGCACACCAAGAAGGAAGAATATTTCTGTTGGAAACAGCCTATCTTTCGAGAAAATTCATGGTTAAAACTTTCATCTTTTTGAGGATCTAGACCATCTGCTTGGTGGACTCTCACTTCATAGAAATTAAGTGGGATGCTTGTCTAATTATGACAGATCAGATTGTAAACATCGCCTCAAGAGGCTGTTGGCTTATGATTCTCACTTAGAAATTATGAGGGAAAAAGTTCCATCTAAATTTATCTTTTTTCTCATACTTTCCTAACATAATGGAAGCTCACTATTTGTGAAACATTGCAGAGAGTCTTTGGCATCATTTGAGACGGATGGGATTTTCTGATTGTGATGAAATCCATCCAGTTCTTGGAAACGTCAAACAGGCATTGGAGGCACTTGTCCAGCAAAGGTTAGAATTGTCTGATAGGGTTGAATTTTTAGTTATAATGTTTCTTTAACTGGTCATTTATGGTGCTCTTAAATGACAACAGACATACAGTTGTTTTTATCCCCATTCTTGTTTATCTTTGCAGATATTTGCAGAAGGACAAAGTTAATGGACCTGAAGGTAGTACTTTATTCTACGAACTTGCTGAGAGAGCTTTAGATGCACCAGTTAATGACAGGATTAAAGAATACATATCACAGGTATTGATTAACAATCAAGATTGTTCAATGAAGTCATGTTTATATAATAGAATCAGTTCTGTTTGAAATGCGTAAAATTCCTATTTTTTTAATCAGTCTACAAGAACTTGAATTACCTACATTTGTTGGTAAGCGGATGAATGTAGCTGTCAGTGAGGTTTTCCATGTCATCGATTCTCCATGGTCAACTCTTTAATAGGACATGGTTCTTACTGCCCATGTTCATCAGAAGTATGTGTGTGTAGAAATCTCCTCTCGAACCCATTTAATGGGCTTGTTGCTGCATATTTGCAATTTGCATGGCTTGAGGTTGAAGCGGATATAATGCATGGGGACTAATGATAAGTTTTATACAGTACATAGAGCCAAGGATTTTTCTGATGCTCTGGAAGACTTGATTGGACTGTCAACCAAAAAAGTCATGTAATTTATTGGTGATATGGTTTATAAGTTTATGACAATTATGTTATAATTTACTACTTGTTTAAACTTGGTAAGAGCCGATGAAATGTTAGGAGTTACATGTTTGTGAAGCTGGCACATGACAAATTGATCATTCGTTAGTCACTGACAAGAAGAATAATACATACTCCTTTTGGGGGGAAAAATTTGATATGTTTTATGTTTTTCTGAACTATGGCTTTCTGAAGGTATTCTATGTGTTTGGCAGATTGTGAAGAAAGATGCTGCCACTGGGGATGTTGACTAGTGTCTGACTCTCTTAGCTAACCCAATTGAGGTAGAATCTAATTGCGCTTTCTTTTTTAAGTTACTTTTGACTAGTTTCTGAAGGAAAGCTTGATGCTCATGAAATGTCCTTTGCCTTGTCTATGCAGACGCGAGTTCGCGGTTTTGATGAGTTGACTATAAAATAGAAATATAGTGGAGTATGGAGTACCTGCTCAATGTATATTTTGCGTAGGAGATTAGGGTTAACAGCTGGCATGAGTAATCTCGCTTGGCCAATTCCTGTGATGGAGGTTGGCCACAATGCGTGTTGCTTGCCCATAGTTTTTTGCAATTTGCTCTAGGTCATTAGTTGAACCTAGAAAGTGATATGCTTGCTACTGTACCCAGATAATTCCTCCAAAAATCTGAATTTAGTTGGAGTAGCTATTTATTATAATTTTGTTCTTAAGGGAGAATTTTATGGAAACGTTTGATGTATTTATCTAATTATGAATTCCAATATAAATCAATTTTAGATCCATCCCCACCTCCCCAAGAAAATAAAGTACAAAAAAACAAAAGAAAAACCAGCAATAGAATGATTAAAGTTATAACATCCCCATTTTAAAGGGTTGAACCCCAAAACGCCATAGCTAATTTTTCCTAATATCAATCTTCGTACTCTGGTGATCCAGCCATAAACATTGGTTGCAACATTCCAATTCCATATTGTAAATAATTATGAACATTACAACTCAGTAAGAATAAAGACAGATGGACTATCACCAATAACTGATACAAAATTGGAAATTGAGTCTATTAATAATGAGCTATTCACAAATTGCGGTCTAAAATTTTAACCTTTTCAAGGATAAAGTGTACTCTAATCTTATAAACAAATGAGAAACAGACAACTACAACAACAAGATACAGTAACATATTTCAGCTTCATCACAAGGACATTCAACCCAACTGAGTATCAAGGGTGTCGTGATGATTATCTGAAATAAAAGAACTGGCAAATAGAATTTGAAGCCAAAAGCTTTCAAAAGAAAATTCAAGTCACCAATCCAATAATAATGAAAGGTCATCTACATTAACTTCCAGGAAAATCCCGGCTTGTGCTCGCATCACCGATAGAAACTGTGGCAAGGGACTTGGAAGCCCAAGCCCTGGCATTCATTGCACCCTCCTGCAAATTGCTTCTCTTGCAAGGCTCTTTTAGAGAATTGAATAAATGTATTGCACGCTTCAGATAGCCTGAAGGATGCTCCCATAAACTCCCTAATTTCACATTCTGAAAGTGTTTTCTCCAAGTATATTGAGCACAGAAAAGTAGAGTAGGAAAAATAAAATATAGCAATCTCAGAAGAACAAATGCGGTTGCCAAAGCCAAATATGTCTCCTGCCGAAACAATTTCTCCGGAGACCTTGCCCATGAGAATGGACAGCTTTCCTGCTCACTGTTATCATGCGTCTCATTGTTTGATGGACGCCCAACTTTGTCAAGAGATACTTGATCCAATGATACAGTCTTAATGCCTAAAACCATGAATTAAATTCAGTAAAAATCGCACAGAATAAACTTAAATAATATGTAAAAAAGAAAAGATGCATGGAGAGAATGGTAGATGTTCATTAAAAAATAATAGCAGAGGAAAAAGGATGCATTCTGCATGCTAATGCAGATCAATGGCATGGTTGATACCACATGTAATCTTAAAAACCCCCCTCCCCTGCCAACTCTCTCCATCTCCATGCATGTATACACATACAATTTTCAATAAAGCAAGTGGGGAAATAAATAAGGGGAGACATTTCAACTATTGGCCTACACAAAGAAATAACCCATGATTTCACTAACTAAAACTGGAAAAAAAAAAAAAAAAAATTCACAAATAACAATTCAAAAATCCCCAATTAAGTTCAAGGACATATAAGTAATAATTAATTTGCAAATGAGGAATTTAAAAAACCCTTCAATAACCAAACTTGGACCATTAAAAGGACCAAAAAAGGGAGAGGTTCAAGGTCTTAAGATTGGATTGGAGTTAAACCAGATGACGTCATAAGCAATTAAATAATATGCAAGTCCCACATTGAAAAACATGAATGAAAATGTTTTAAAAGGAAGTATTGCAACTCCTATATCGAAAGAACAAAGAAGATGCCATGATTCTTTCTCTATCAATATGGGGGATTTTTTTTTTTTTTTTGGCTCAATGGAGAGGTTTAACAAAAAGTTATAAGTCACACAAAGGAAAATAACAGAAGCTGTCATACCTTTTCCTTTATAAATGGCAAACTCCTTTAAGTATTTGAGCATTGAATGCATGGGGCCATGGGCTAACTTTTAATGGGCCTAGCATTCTTAAGTTAAATAAATAGCTTATTCCATTTGTTATTAGTTGAAAAAATGCATGTAATGCACCTTTTTGTTTTGTGTGGAAGTAATCTAAATTTTAAAGAAAAATGATCAAAACTGGTTCTAGTTCTCGTGTTTGGCCAGCTTCTGACTAAAATTTGAATAGGCCTATTTTTTGGTTGGACCCAGTGTAGGTAAAAGCATCAATCGCACTTAAGCATAAAGACCTTTGGAATTTGGAGCCTAGGCATAAAACACAAGTGCACACTTGATTGAAGTGAAAACACGTTCTTCAAATATAATGTATAATGACTTCTCATAAAAAGATTCATGACAAATAGTTGAAAAAAGTAAAGAAACTCAAAGTTGTAATATATTTTTCCTATCAACTCAAATGGATAGTGCAATAGCACTACATTTGTAAGAAGCTTGTAAATTCGAATGTAACATCAGTTATTTGAATTTCTTAAAATTTTTATATAGTAAATTTGGAAATTCAATGGAAAATATGATAATAATTTTACAAAACATCACATTTTAAGCATGTCTAAGCACAATTTTAACAACTTTGTAAAGGGTTCTAATCTACAACTAGATGTATTAATTCATTGTAGACAGAGACTGTTTGAGATGGGAATTCAAAACAGAAGGCCACAGCAAATAAGCAAAATTAAATGCCTTACCAGTCACGTCACTATAGAAAGCAACTAGAGAACCAAATGTCCGGGAGCCATGATAACGAACACGCATTGTGGAGTTCAAAAGAAAAAGGGTAGGAAACCCATGAACTCCATACTTCGAAAGGATGCTGCAGGAACTCAACCAATGTCATTGTCAACTTTCAATATGATAAAATCACAATAAGCAAACCTTAAGGAAAATTAGTGATATACAAACCTTGGCCTGACAGCTGATTCTTCAATTGCGAAATGGGGGATGGAGGGATACAAAGAAGACAGTATAGAAAAGCTTGGTCTAAATGTCCTGGAGAAAGGGCACCATGATGCATAGAACAGCACAGCTACATATTCATGACTGTTCATGTGAACTATATTTAGCGCCCTTTGAAGCGAAACCTCATCTCCCTTCACAATAGCAAAGTATAAAATATCCTTTAGAATTATACTAAAAGACTTACAAAAGCAAAGCAACTTCTCAATTTGATCAGGCACTGTTGTTAATCTTATAAACAAATATATAAAAGAAAGAAAAGATCATGTACTGTTGTTAGGATCCATATATTTACCATGTTAGCGGTGACATATAAAAAAAACATAACAACGATAAGCATTATCCCTATCGGGCATGTTGCCACCTTTAAAGTAATAATCGATTAATTATTGTTTATCCTTTTTTTTTTTTTTTTTTTTTTTATAGGTAATAGAAATTTTATTGATTAGAAAAGTACATGGTGTTTACGATAGTAAACCCACTGCACTTGAAATGAATACAAACAAATCAAAGCGAATAGCTAACAGAAATTAAGAAGTCAGACATGGAAGTACAATGTGTAAAACCCCAAATACGAGACCACTCAAAAAAGAGTCCCAACAAGCAAAGACTTCACAAGATCCACGGGTCTCTCAATATCTTCAAACATACGCAAATTATGTTCCCTCTAGATTAACCACATAAAACAAACCGGTATCATATTCCAAACATTTGAAGAAAAATTCCCCAAACAATTGCTCCATGCAAATGGAAGAGAAGCAACAGTGTTCGGCATCACCCATTGAACCCCAAACATCAGAAAAACTTCACTCCACAGAGCATGAGCAAACTTACAATGCAACAATTGTTATCCTTTCTATTGCCAGCAATAAAGTTGTTACACGACACAAGCCAATATCTACTCAGTCACCTATCCAATTTATTTAAGTTGCAATAATATTTAAGCCTTATGAAACTATATTCAACAATAACCACTGAAGAGCTGGTAAATTTATTCTTTCTGAAGCAATGTCTACAAAGTGCAAGATCAAATATTACAAATTTTCAACTCCCAATAGCACCATAAAATTCCCAGAATTTTCCAACACTCCTGGCTGAGCTGTTGACTTTAAAATCCCAAACTCTAGAAAGTGTTTAAAATTCAATTCCTAATATAAATTGTTACATAAGAATTTAACAACACACAAAGGATTTAAGCTTTGAAGACTTGTGATGTTATGAATTTGAAAATAACATCTTACATCTAATCATTCCAAATCCATATCCTAACAAAGTTATAATCTAATCATGAATTTCAACAAAATTACAACCTAAAAAAAAAAAAAAATTCCTACATAACACAAACAAAACACATCAGATGCTAAAAATTCACCAAACATTTCATTTCCTCCCCCAAACAAAATTAACCTAGGAGAAAATGAAATGGAAAAATTGCAGAAACACGTACCTCGGTGACAGCAACGGAACCAAGGGATCGAACATCAGCGTACAAGGGGCAATTGGAATCCCGAAACCCTAGGATCGAATCGGCAACGGACTCCTTAGCACAAAATAACAAAGCCCTAGAACTAGAACTAGAACTAGTACTGGAACTAGAAAAATCATCGGCGGCGCACGTTAGCCTTACCCACACGGCCAAAATCACCACGATCCTCGTTCCCAAACACAAACCCAATTTCCTCATCTCCATTGACGACGATTTTTATTATGATAACCCTAATGATAGATATTGTCAATCAAATCGTACGGACCCACAGACAAAAATTTATTTAAAAATCAATCTCTATTTTTAAACAAAAAAGAGAGAGAGAACTTTAAAGTCAAGTTCTGGAGCAGGAGAGAGAGAAGAGAAAAGCATTTTAAAGTTGTGGCCTTGTGAGGGTCTGAAAGAAAGAGAATCAATGTATCTTTTCTATTATTAAAAATATATATATTTTTTGAGAAAATGAAAATAGGTGGTGGGGTTGGTGTTTTTACTTTTTATATTAAATATGAAATTAAAAAGAAAAAAAAAAAAAAAAAGGGTTTTATGATATGGTTAGAGGATGTTGATTGAGTATCAAATTTAATTAGGCAATCAGATTCAGATTCAGAGGAGCTGAGCCTAAGGAGGAGGAGGAGGAGGCGGAGGATGAGAGGAAAATTGGTTAGGTTTGGGTGCAAGACGGTGGTGCTGGTCAGACCTGTGTGTGTGTTGGTGTTAACTTGGTTGTTAGCAACTTGTTTTGTATTTTGTAATTTGTATATTATATTCAACAAGCTGAGAAAGATCAGGATATTTTTTTTTTGGGGTGCTAAAGATCATCAGGTGGTTGGTTTTAGACGACGAAAGGAAACTGACATTTATAGATATTAATGGATCATGATGATCATGCCAGCAGTGATGCAAGTGGAACAGTGCACGTGTTATAGTGTTTTTTTTTTTTTAAAGGAAATGATAATGGTTCTTTGTCTTCGGCTTGGCTCTTTGGGCTGTGAAGGCCTCGGATGAGCCCATGCCCTTTTTTAGTCTTGAGCCCAGCCTATGATCGCACGGACAATGGCCCATGAGCCTCCACCAATTCTCAAAAGGGCAACTTATAAAGCTCTTTTTTGCCTGAATAATAATGAGCCAGCAAAATGTTCATGAGACACAAAATGGATGAAACCAAATTGCGTGGTTCAAGTCCTTGCAATTTGATTACAAGGGTAGATGTTAGAAAATTAATAATAATTTGGTTGGTAAGGGAATAAGGGTGATATCACAAAACTTTTTTTTAATGAAGAGCTACCATTTGAATTAATAAGTCTGATTCATACTGATAACCATATACTTTTACACATACAATATTAGAACATGCATATGGCAACCTTTATTGCACAAATGCAATTAACATTAAATGCCAAGTGATGTTGAGATTGTCAAATTCAATTCTTATGCAATAACTAGGACCTTATCTATAAATCAAGTATGTTTATTACCACTAAATTTTTTAAAATGTTCTTTTTTTTTTTTTTTTTCCCCTAGCTTTTCATTGAGAAAGTATGTTTTAGTGGTAAGTCTTATGATACATGAGAAGAAGTTTGGTTTGAAACCCGCGAGCCATTTGTGAAATTTGTCTAGCAGCACTTGTTTAGCTATTGGGATGGAATTGAGCATGGGAAGATAATGATTTTAATTTTTATATATATTGGGTATTGTAGGTGTCATTCGAAAAAAATTAGACTACCATTTTTTTAAATTGATTTTTTTTTTTTTTGAGAAACAGGCCAAAAAGGCCACTTTATTCAATAGTTGAAAAATCCGATAAATAACAATTATAAACATCTGGTGGAACAAACTCCATCCAAACCAGCAATGGAAAAGAAAATTTTACTCTCTTGGTAAAGGCATCAGCTAAAGCATTACCTTGTCTATAAATATGAGAGAAATAAAAGCTCTAAAGAGAGCTAGACGACAACAGAATAATACTTGATTTATAACTTATTATACTTTTCTTATTATTTATTTGTAGGAAGATTTAAAAAAGAATTATATGGAAACAAACTTATCATTGTGTATATAAATCTAAAGATATATTAAGAAGAATAAATAAGTCCAATAAATTTTCTAACAATAAACCAACCATGGAAATCACATTCTTGGAAATGTTATTAGATTTATAATCAAACAAGACATAGGTAGAGTTATATTCCTAAACATTTAAGATTCATGGACATCAAATCCTTAGAAATTTAGATACGGTTATATTCCTCCCTAAGAACATCCACATTGGTGGTTTCAAAATGCTAAAATGTTATTTTTAGCACCAAAATATGTAAAAAGTGTGCTACATTGGTGGTGGTATATCATATATGTAAAAATTTTAACTACTCAGCTACAGTACATAGCCATCTAGAACTCAAATGTTAAAGCAAATAATATATTTTATTCTCCCTCCAATTAAAATAATATTTATTTCTTTTTTTCCTTATTCTCGTGCAAGCAACTGTATGTTTATTGATTATTATTCCTCAATTTCATATTTATTTAGGGTATGTTGGGTTGGGATGAAAATAGGGAGGATGGAAAAGAAGGAGAGGAAAATAGGGTGGAAAATAGAATTTTCTCTTATTTGATTTAGGAGAGAAAACAAGAGAGATCGAAAATAGGGTGGAAAATAATCCCTCCGAGCCCACATTTTTTTGTCCTTCCAATTTAGGAGGAAAACTAAGGAGAAAAGATGAGGTGGGTAGTAAATTACACAAATATCCTCACCTTTAAGGTATGTTTGGTTGGGGTGAAAACATGGAGGATGGAAAAGAAGGAGAGGAAAATATGGTGGAAAATAAAATTTTCTCTTATTTGGTTCAGGAGAGAAAACAAGAGAAATAGAAAATGGGGTGGAAAATAAGCCCTTTGGGCCCACATTCATGAATTGAACCAATTTGATTTGCAACTTTTGACTGATTGGCAGAGAAGATGAGATATAGTAATTTTGCAACTTTTTGTACATGTGGTGCATGAAATATGGATGATGGGCATATATTGTAGTCCACATTATCTGGATAGAGTATTTATTGAAAGTAGTGGGGAAAGAGAAAACGTTCGTCAAGAACTACTAAGCGAACTTAGATGTAGTAAGAAATGTCGAGACATAATTCGAATGTGGCCTTATGCCTTTGCTAAGTTGTGTGAAATTTTTCGAGGGACTGGCTGTCTTAAAGACATTAGTAATACTTCTGTTGAAGAGCAAGTAGCCAAGTTTCTTTACATTTTAGCACATAATGAGAGAATTCGTATGGTTTCCTTTTTCTTCCGTCGTTCTAATGAGACCATAAGCCGTCATTTTCATAATGTGTTGAGAGCAGTCATCTACTTAGAAGATCAGTTTCTTCTACAACTTAATGGGGTAGAGGTTCCCCAACAGATACGAAATGGTCATAGATTTTACCCATACTTTAAGTTAAACATGTTTTCAAGCAACTATATGGATTGCTTTAATATGAATAAAAAATTATTGATTTAATAAATTGCTTTAATTCCAGGATTGTGTAGAGGCTATTGATGGGACACATATTCATGTAAAAGTGTCATCAACAGATACGCCTAGATATCAACGGAGGAAAGAGTACACAACTCAAAATGTATTGATAGTATGTGATTTTGACATAAGGTTTACATACATTTTACTTGGATGAGAAATAACTGCATCTGACTTGAGTATAATTAAAAATGCTTTAAGTAGGGAAGACAAACTTATAATCCTTAAAGGTAATGTTAAGTTATAAATACAAAGTATACTTATAAAAAATATAGAGAATTACTTAAATATATAGTGAATTACTTATATAAATTATTTTTTTAATAGGCAAATATTATCTAGTAGATGCGGGCTTAATGCTGAGAAGTGGACTTATGGCGCCATATAGGGGTGTACGTTATCATTTAAAAGAGTATTCAACACGTGGCCTAGAAAATGCTGAGGAAATATTTAATCATCGGCATTCCTCTTTACACAATGTCATTGAAAGGACATTTGGTGTGTTGAAGAAATGATTTCCTATTATATCTAGAATGACAAAACTTTTTTTCCCAATTGATACAATTACTGAGATTATCTTAGCTTGTTGTATATTGCACAACTATCTTATGGGAGTTGATTCGGATGAAAGGTTGATTACAGAAGTTGATCGAGAGATTTCGAATGATGACATACATAATGAAGCTAGAAATAGTACAAATGATAGTGATGCAGATGCTGGAAGATGAGCAATATTATAAACTAGTATAGCAATTAGAATGTGGAATGACTATGTATCGCATGATCAATAATTTTAGTCATCATGTTATGAGATTTGACTTGCTTATATGTATCTTTCTTTATGGAATAGTTATTTTGGAATAACTATTGTTGAACATTTAACAGTAGTTGCTTTTGTACAACTATTATGTGTACCTTATTAATGCTTTAGAAGAATGTTCAATTACTAGTTTATTTATAGTAACATTATGCTATGTTGTATTTTGTTTTGTTGGTTTGTTTGTGGTATTTGTATGTAAATCTTGTAGGTTTCTTTGTAGCAGTTGTATGTAATCTTGTAAAGAATAATATGTTTAACATACAGTGTTTAAAATGTCCAAGACATTGAAGAAGACAACTGATAGTGAGTCTAAAGCGATTAACATGAGATGAACTGATAACATGGATGACTTTTTACTTAACGTCATGTTGGAGGAACAAAACAATGGAAATAGGCCCTATGGAACATGGAGCTCTTATGCTTACTCAAATATGTGTAAAAAGTGTTAAGCATTGTTCAATTATGCAATCAAGAAAGGTAACATCAAGAATTGCATCAAAATATTGAAAGGTACTTTCCATTCATGTCATGACCTTTTCAAGAACAGGAGTGGATTTGCATGGAATCTAATTACTGGACTTTTTGAGACTAAAGATGAAGTGTGGAAACCTTTAATAGAGGTTAGTTATATTTATTTTGATATTGTGAAATGTTTTTTTAGATCAAGTTGATACATTTTGTTGGTACTTTGTTGTAATAATAATATTAATAAGTGTGTATTGTATTCTTATAGGCAAACTCAAATGCTAAAAAATAGAAAATAACTCCAATTCAACATTATGAGAAGCTGTTTGATTTGTTTTACAAGGATAGGGCAAATAGTGAAGGTTGTGTGTAAAGGAGAAAGTTCGTTGATGGGAAAAGGAAAGAGAGGATAGCGTAAATTTGGAAGAAAATATTGATTGCTTTGATGAGTTTAGCATGCCAAACGTAGAATCATATTCTTCAATGGTCTCTCCTTCCTACTTATGTGAGACATCATCCAAGAAGGCGAAGAAAACACCTCAAATGGTTGAAATGCTTGAAAAGCAAATGGAAAATTTTCAATCCTTGATAATGTGGCAGCAAATATAAGGCAAGGAAATGAGATTGCTAAGGAGAGACTTGCTATTATGATGCAAGGACATGAAATTGCTAAGAAGGGACTTGCTACAATGGAGAGAGGATGTTCACATTGTTAATCTGAAGAGGAAGTATTTTATGAATTGGTGAATATAGGAATACTGATGGACGTGCAACTTGATGCTATGCTCTTCCTAATTAAGGATCCATTCAAAATGAGAGCATTTTTTTTATGTTCCAGCTGTGAGTTACGCGAATAAATATTATTGAAGATGATGTATGCTAAGGAATCTTAGGGGCTGTTTGGATTTTGGTGTTTTTATCACTCATCACTAAAAAATGGTAAGACCCACGTAGAGAAAGGCTATTTGGATTTGTTTTCAAATTTTGTTTCCATCACTCAATTTTATGATTTTTGAGTAATGAGTTAGCAAAATTGAAAATAAGTTTTGGGTGTTTTTGAGTTATGGAAATTGAGTTATGATGACATTTTTGTAAATACTCACACATTGAGGGACCCACGGTCAGAGCACTTCTCAGGTCTAGCCGTAACTTTTGACAAACCGAACTGATTTTTTTTTTTTTTTTTTTTTTTTTTTTTTTTTTTTTTAATGTTTTGGAATGGGTCTAGCCGCAAGTTTTGACTTTTAAGTTTTTTAAGTTTTAAAAATAGGTCCCACATTTTTAAGTTTTTGAAGTTGAAAAACAAATCTAAATTAGGTGCCAAACTGGGTTTTGGAGATATTTGGGGATTATTGAGTGATAGGAAATGAGTTATAGAGTAATGAGTGGTGATATTTGAGTGATGAGTGACCATTTTTTTCTACCCAAACAACCCCGTAGTGATTGGATAATTGTCAACTGATTTTTGGTAGTAGCTAAGTTGCATAATACTAAACAATGCAACTTAACATGTTGCTGACTTTTGATTTGCTAACTTTTGTGAGCTGAATGTAGTATATTACATAATTAGCAATATTTGATAACTTTGTATTTCGGTTAAGATATTAGAAGATAATGTAATATTTTAACTTACACTGTGCTATGGATAAATGAAATTAATATCATTTCATGTTCAACATGATTGCTTTGACCACGAAGTAGAGAAATGTATATATATATATATATATATATTTATATAAATATATATATATATATATATATATATATAGTGTGTTGATAAATTTAGTTTGAAACAGGTAAAGAATTTATAAATATTTATTGAATAGTGAGTTTTGTTGCCCAGGTGAAGAAAATTTAAATATTTGTTGAATGGTGTTTTGCTGCTAGGTGAAAGATGTGTTAAAAACTAGTTGAATTGCTACTAGGTGAATTGTTTTGCTGCCAAGTGAAGGATGTTTTGCCTAGTTTGCCCCGTCACCCATGTGAATAAAGTTTTATTTTTTATTTTTAATATCTTCATAGTCTACGTAACAACGGTCATGTGGATAAAGGTTTTTTTTTTTTTTTTTTTAATTTCTTCCCAATTAATGCATAATCAATTTTTGTTGCCCATAAATTTTAAATTATATATAATAATAAAGAAAAGTAATATAAATGTATATGTATTTGTGTTAATTTTTATATTATTTAATGTGTAAATATATATATTTCTTACATATTATATAATAAGGACATAATAGTCAATTTATATAAACTACAATTTTTTATCCTCCCCTTTTTCTCTCCTACCAAACAAAAAAGTTTTCCACCCTTCCAACCAAACACACACGAGGGAAAACCAAATATTTTCTATCCTCCCACTTTTCCATCCTCCCATTAATTTTCCATCCTTCTACTTTTCTACTCCTCCAACCAAATGGACCCTAATCATACATATATCAATAGGCTCATCCCTGAACCCAAAGCTAAAACTTGTTGAAGGCAAAATCGCTTGTTACTTCTTTGAACAAATATAAGGGAAATACATTATAACATTCCTTTGATGAAATTATAAAAAATAAAAATAAAAAAAAAATTAAAAAAAAATCTTTAATTTTAAGAAACATTAGGATTAAAAAAATATTTTTGTTGCACTAGACCATTATTTAGAAATACAACCTTTGAAAAACAAAGAATAAAAAAAGAATAAAGAAAGATTATTTAAATAAAGTATTGCCAAAATAGAATCATTGATGCTGGATGTATTGATAAGTGTGATGTTAAAAATTTAAAATAGATAAAATAACTTTTTAAGTGACTGAAAGCTAAAAAATATAGCTCCCCCAAAGTGAATGCTCTACATCATTCATTAATTTCAATAATTTTTGACAGTACTATTTGGAAGCACCCATAATGTAATCCATGTAACTGATTCCCGCTCTCTTTCGGGGTAGTTTTATTAAGACTCATTTTTTAACCCGAGAGAGAGAGAGAGAGTTGTATAATATTCAGCAATCTCCATCGCCACTGATCACGGGTAGCCATAGATCAAATTTTGTTGTTGAAGTGGCCCGCATACGATGTTTCTAGCATTCTGAATTTGATTATAATCTGAAGATACGAAACATTGACAAGGTTTTCAAGAGCAATGACTTTTTGGGATAATGAAGATTTGAAGCCTTCTCGATTAGAATTTTGGCCTCAAAGTGATTATTTTTATTTTCCATCCGTGGGGAAGATATTTTGAAGTGAGGAAAGGGAATTGCATAGCAAAATTTGCGATCATTATTGAATAAATAGATTAATATGAGAGAATCAAATAAAAGGATAACACTCATTTTTTAACATCCACTTTCATGTTTTAAAATATAGATATTCTAATATCAATTGTAGATATTAACATAAAATAACAGCAGATGGAAACTGTGTATGGGGATTTTTCTTTAATAAATTGGTGTATGCGAGTCGTACCAAGCTTGGAAACCCAAAACCAGTAAAGGTGCATGGGCAGTATTTGCTTTTAAGAGTATTCAGTAATGGAATAAGCGTTTTGGGTTGTGACAACGCCAGTATTACTCACACCACCTACCGAGTTAAGATAAATTTTTTATTTTATTTTAAAAGGAATATAAAAATTTCGGAGATCAGTAACAAGCAAGTCTTCCTTGGCAAATCGTCTGGCTCTCGAACTTAGTTACATATAATAGAATCGTCAAGATACCACATTGGCATCGACGTCCCATACATAACTTGAGCACAGATTTTTTACAAAGCCGAAGACCAGTTATACTCTCTTTAACAAAAACAAAGTAGCAAAATCATACTTTTTCCCCTAGCAAATAGACAAATATTGCTTTTTATATATAAGCCTTTTATTTTAAAAAGAAAATTGTTAACCTTGAAGGATACAATGAAAACTCAAAGGTGTACTCTTAGTCCCAGAAGTGCCTCCACTGCCAACTACAGCTAAACTAACCACATGAAATTGGGGCTGTTTGGTAGGGTGTTTTGAGCAATAGTTTTTAGTGTTTAAATAACATTACATGTATTTCCAAATACTTTTTCAACTACACGTATTTTTAAAAAATACAAACAACGTTATTAAAACAACATTACCAAATAACCCTAAGTTTCCTGGCATCTCACTGCCTTTTTGACTATTGCAGCGTAATCCAAACCATAATGTCTGATATCTCTCTCGTTGTAAATTGACTTTAGTGAAATGACTTTTCAAGACGCAAACAATGCTTTACAATTGTCGCAATTTAAAGAATTTTCTTAATTTTCTTACCACAAATTGAATTGCACCCAAGGCCAGGAAACAATACCCTCTTTTTAATTTTTAATTAAAAAAAAAAGAAAAAAAACCCTTTTCTAAAGACCAAATTATTAACAAACAAGGTTTAAAGATGATCCTGCAGCATCTCTAGAAAAAAAAAAAAAAAAAAAAAAAAAAAAAAAAAAAAACCAGAAGTTATCCAGGTCAAATTTCCCCCTATTTTTCCTTCCTAACACTACGAGAACCATGTATGATCTTAAAGTATATAGAGCCATAGAGGTAATAGTGAGTTGGTAAAATGCAATCTTAGTCAAATACAACAATAAGAAGCAGGAACTATATAGGCAGAAAAATTGGGGGAAAAAAGAAGGTAAGTAGATATTTGGAGAGCGCAAGTTAAGGGGGCAACAAGGTTATGCCAATACCGTTCCCCAAGTCAGCCCATAAAACCATTACAGTTGGCAATCCTATTTCTTTCTTGTCAAAGGTGGGAAAGATGGGTCCTCAAAATAAAGGAACCCCACAAATCTGTTGTCAGTATTCTGATAAACAATCATTTGGACCTAAAGGGAAAAATGAATAATGCGCGAACTGATCTCCAAAATGAAACAAAAGAGGGCGCCATACCAGATTTATAAAATCAGGCTCTTGCATAGGACCAACCTGTGCAGCTATACGAGTCTATCAGCAGGTGATCATTTTTTCCAACTGGTGTCTACCATTACCTGGAAAATATAAAAGCTATCAATGTAAATCATCAGTGACATATACATTCATATTATCTTTTGGGTTTTACCAATATATTTTTTTTTGGGGGGGGTGGGGGAAGATGTCTATGCATGATCATTATCCTTCCTTGGGGATCAGACATTTTACACACTAACAGAAACATTATAAGCCTCCTTAAAAGGAGGTGAGAGGTTATAGATACTGCCTTGGAATAAGAAAAAAAGAAAACAAATGAACTTAGAGCAATTTTTATTCTAATGTCATCATAATTGTAAGTTATTGTTCACTTTGATTGTAACATTTGAAAAAAGGAATAAGAAAGCTGTAGTAATTAGCCATCTTAAAAAATATAGAAAGCTAATAAAAGGATCAACCTATCCTTTAAAACACAGAACAAATGCATTCATGCAATTAGATTTAGTAATTACCTCATATCTCAAAATCTTATTCTTGACAGGAATTGGGTTATATGAGAAGAAATCCTTACAAGGTGTCACAGGACAGTTGGACAATTACAATACATTGAATTGCCCAGAGAACTTAGCCTTGCAGGTTCCACACATAAAACCCACTGAACCTGGTTGCATTCCAGAGTTGGCAGATTCTATATGAAACTCAATTCCACACCAGACACACGCAGTCCTGACCTGATGCCTGCTTGCTAACTTCGGCAACAAAGGCAAAGCTTCCTTTTTAAGCCAAATAGATGAATCAAACCCTTGCTCCATCTCTGCATCATAAGACAAAACATTTGATTCCTCTGGATTAGGGCTTGGCTGCGTTGTCAGGAAATTGTATTCCAAATGTGCTATGCTACTTGATCCAAGCCCTTCTAAACCTGATGTGCTGTCAAATCTCTCATTAGGGCTGAAACTTTTGTCTCCACCCTGTTTATTAAAATACAAAGGTAGCATGTGTTTAATGCTGCTGAAAAATTCCAATACCACATAGCGTAACCTTTTCAGCCTTTATAGTAAAACAAATGTAAATAAATGAAGAAAAAAATTTAATGACCAAGAAAGGGGGCAGTCTGAATTGGTTCTATGTTTTTTTATTTTATTTTTATTTTTTATTATTTTTCTGATAAATGAAATTTTAATTAGAAAAGAAAAAGGGAAAGACACCATAATAATTGTACAATCACCTTTCAAAGGATACAAATAGAAAAGACAATCAATTAAAATCAACAAAAACATGGAGGGGGTGCCTCCTAGAGCAAAATATGACTGTAAAATATGCTCTTTGATTACAAAGGCATGATGTTTGATTCCATTGAAGACCCCCTGTTTCTTTTGTAACACAGAATTCACATGACACACATGATCAAGGCTTGCCACACCTTGGCTCTTCTGCGGCACTGAAACTGACCTTCCAACATTCTAACAGTTCAAGTACTGATTTGGGCATCACCCAAGCCAGCCCAAATTGGTTCTATGTACAAATCAAGGAATTCATAATCCTCTCTAAGCAAGCAATTTAACATTTTTTTACACAAAAGGGGTGGGACAAAGGAATATATCTAGCCATGTGCAACACAAACAAATCAAGGGATCCATCATATTCTTGCTGTCTGACAGATAAAAAGTGAATTTCAGAAATAAATTGATGGCAAATGAGTAATCCTATGACATATCAAAAAATAATCCAGGACTAAAAAAAATGAAAAGAAACTTATTGAAGAAAAAAATTTAGTAGTTTAATTTCATCAAGCATGAACATTTCTGTATTTATCCCAAGCAACATACTGTTGCTTCAAAAATAGTTATGCTTCATACCTTGCTTGTCATTACATCAAAGTTTGGTAAACATTCAGACAATGGCATCAGAGGAGATGAACTATTGGCTAAACCGCTCTGCTGTACATTTTGTTCGTTAGTTCTCCACATAAGCTCTTCCATGACATCCTCATTTGATTGGGCATGATTTCCAAAGCCCATCATTAAATCAGCATCCCTAGGCTTCCCCATGTCTTCGAATCTGGGCTGCTCCCACACTGTGCTTGTATAGAACCTATTCAACTTATTTTCGACTTGTTCACAACCATTTTTAGAGCCTCTTTCATGCTTAAGCTCCCCCACTGCACTACTATAAACGCCAGTTACGTCATTATCAGCGGAGAATGTTTGCTCAGCCCCAGAAGGAACAGAGGAACAACCTTCAGAACTTTGTCCCTGCATAGTGCTTGTCACATGCACATCTAGACCTGCCTGGGTGTCAAAAGCAGGTAACAGTTCAGTGCTCCAAGGGCTCTTCACTTTCTTATTTCCGGCGTCCTCTATTGAGCTACAGGAAACCTTATTCACATCATTCATATTAACCTGGTATTGTTCATAATCAGATTGGCTAAGTAAGCCACTTTCAGAAGGACCTCTTGTCTGTTTAAGTTCCTTCTTTGTACCATTCCAGATGTCACATCCATGCTCATCTGCAGATGAAACAAGTAAAGAGCCTTTAAAACATTTTTCCTGCTCACTGCAAGCAGTAGTATCCACACCTACTCCAGTTTCATTCCTGTCAAAAGCAATACTTAACTGATTATTCTTACAGCTTTCGACTTCATCAAGCTTGAGCCCCTCTAATGTGTCAGTAGAAACTTTATTCATATTATTGTCAAAATCAGATCTTTGCTCATCAGCAGATGGGGCAAATACATGGCTTTTAGAAGCCTCTCCTTGAAAGGGCTCCTCCATTGTGCAATGGGGATTCTTATTTACATTATTATCAACAATGCATTCCTCATCCAAAGATGAAATGTGTAAAGAGCTTCCAGAACTCCCATCTTTCTTAATGCTAATCACAGCTTCGTTGCTCTGGGAAGCATGATTGCTCCCAAAACCAATTGCAATTACATTGTTCCCAGAGATATTGACTTCATCAAATCTAGGCTTGTCCCCTGTGCTAGTAGAAACATTGTTCACAATATTGCTGGCAGAACATGTTCTTTTATCAGTAGACAAGCTACATAAACTGCTTCCAGAGCTCCCTTCCTGCAGAGACTCCACCATGAAGGAACTCACAATCTCGTTCTCATTATTCATTAAACTGGATCTTTGTTCATTCCCAAATGGTAAAAGCGAACAGACTTCAGAACTGCATTGCTGCTTAACATTAGTACAAACATCCTTGAGCCCACTGAGATGATTGTCAAAACCAGATACTGACTCATTATTCTCAAATGTACAACCACTGTCAAATTTCGTATCTTCAACTGTGCTAGTAAGACATTTGTCCTGCAAATCCTCACCACTACATTTATCCTTACCATTCAAAGTATGAAAACCGCTCTCAGAACCAATCTCCAGCTGTGGCTCCTTCACTGAGCGGACAGATGCTTCAATCACATTGTTTTCAACAACAAAAGCTCTCTCATTTCCAGGTGGGGCTAGTGAACAGCTTCCAAAACTTTTACTTTCTGCAACACAATTATCAATTCCACTGGGAATGCATTTGTGGGGATTTGTTTCATCAGAAGATTCACAAATAATTTTATTCTCATTTTTAAGAGAATTTTCATCGACTGGACAAGCATTACATCTATTGGCAAAAACTGTAGCCAAGTCTACCTTCACCAAGTCATCCATATTCATGTTGCAAATTTTATCCTGCTTATCACTATATTCCTCAACTAAAGTATAGTCATCTTTGTCAGCCTTTACATTTTGATTGTCTTGAGACAAAAGAATGAGCAAATGACCATCTGTGTCACCACAAGTTTCAGTAACATTATCTACTTTTATTATACCATGAGAAAAACCAGAACTTAATTCATTGACGACACCAGCAGTGGGAGGTTTTTCCCTGCCAATTCCAATAGATTCATGCATCTTTGAGGTTGATGGCAGAACTCTGGTTGGTGCAGGGACAATGCCCTTCTGCATGCCTTTTAATACTCCCAAAGCCTCAACACTCTTTGCATAGTCCCTCACATGGACCCCAATATGGCCATTGTAACGATGCCTCTCATCAAATATTTTATGGCAGAACTGGCATTCATATTTTCCATCTTTAATTATTACACCATCAGCAATAGACGTACCTTGTTTACACCTATTTGCCGTACTCTGGTGAGATGATATCAGATGATGAACTAAATCATTCTTCCCATCAAATGTCATGGTGCATTTGTGGCATTTTAAAACTTCCCCTGTTTGAATCCCTGAATCCTGTGTTTTCAAGGTGTCCTGCTTCTCATCAGTTAATATAGAAGTCAAGGGGAACTGTGAACAACTAACAAGGTCATCAGCATTCTTCGCATCTTCAAGTTTAGGATCTGCATCCTGTTGCAAACCTTGTAAATATAAATATAAATCAAATTAAATGGGTAAGATGAAGATCCCAGACACTTACATCTCCAAAATCCATTTTGCTAGCTAACTGAAAATTTTCATCAGTATAACCAGATCTGGGTTGGCTTGCATCTTGGAGTCCAGAAAAGGAAAGTAAGTGTGATGAAACTTCCTTGCACGACACAAACTGCTGTCCATTAGGGCTGGATGATTCCGAATTACGGCAAATTGAGTAAGAACCACACGGCATTAAAAAGAATTAAGAATAAGCACCAAGATCAATGAAAGTAGCTGTACACCCTTCTAATCATACATAAGGCAAAAGAAGAAAAGAAAAGGAAAAAAAGGTAAAATCCAACAGTTCCATGATATAACTGACGTAAGATAGGCACAGTTCGAAGTCATTATAATTACCATACTTTCCAACATAATGAAACAACATACATTAAAGAAAACCAAAAAAAATTTAACATTTAAAGGCAAGATTGATCCCAAAAATCCAACCTGAATAAGCTAATTTCGACCCAAAAGCTCAGCAAGTAAAATCTAATTAGTTTGTTACACATAAAAGATCCATTCCCATGAGGAAGAAATCAAATAATTGATGTAAATCTAAGAAGTTTGAGAACAATCCTTTCATAGACTATATAAATTTATGCTCTTAACAAGAACATAAATGCGATGGCAGTTGAAATGACTTTGGCAAAATCAGCTTGAGTCAAAGTCGTTCAGGTCAAAGACAGAAAATCCAAAAGGCCATGACAAACAACCCAAATACATAAAACAAGGCCAGTTCAGGTTCTAGTAAGTTTTATTCTATTCATATTGAGCTAATTAACTACATTTGGAAACTGTATTAAAGTAAGTCAAACCATTGCAATTGAGAGAAAATAAAATGGTGGTGATTGAGAAACAAATGTTTGAGGCTTTAGTGAAGGTAACTGAGGATTGGGTGGGGGATGGCTCAGGCTTGGATCTCTTAAACGTGTCAGATCAATTCTCAAGCTTTGTTTTTGCATAATGGGTCAGGTTGGGTAAAAAAAAATTGGTTTGATGGGTTGGGTCAGGCAAAAGGATTGTTCCCCTTCTTTGGGTATTGTAAAGCTATGGTTTTGATTGAACTTTCTCTCCCCACATATAGGTCGGCTCAGGTGAAGTCTTGGGTTTAGGTAGACTAGATTGGGTCGGTTGCAAACTTTGGCTTTTAAAGGTTTGGGTCAAATGCAAGTATAGTTTTCCCTCCTAATGGATCAGGGCAAGTCTAATTAGGCTGGGTATGGTTCATTTTGTGTTCATCATAAAACTTCCATCAGTTCCACTGCATTGCGATTGATGTCAAACACGGTGCTCAGTCAGTGGTTGACTGTCGACAGCAAATGATGGTTTGCAGTTAGTGATAGAAGCTATCGTGCTTTGAGGTGACACAGTGAAACAGACATTTCGGTTCTCGGAATCAGGGTCAGATTTGCCTAGGGGATCTCAGTGGTGACAACCACTGTAAGGTTGTCTTAGACAAAATGATGTCGACAAAGCACGGGGATTTAAAAAACAGGTTCACCAGCACAAGGATGACTCAATATTGTCTGTTTGGCAGTGATTAAAGATGGGGACAGCTTGGTGCTTGCAAAGTCACAATCTGTGATGAGTAATCAGCAGCAATTGGGACTGTTTGGCTCGAAGACAATAGCTATGGGACAGCTAGCTAGGCTTTTCTATCAATGGTGTGAATAGTTTGGTTCTTTTTTTTCTTTTCATTTTTTTAAATTTTATTTATGGAATTTTGATTTGGTTTTGGGCCTTGAGTCAAATGTTGTTTTATTGTTGGTGGCCATTATGGCTAAAACATGGATTCGGGTTGTGGCTAATCTTGCGCTTTTATATTCATTGTAATGGGTGGATTGTGGTGCCAAACAGGTGGCATATGGGTTGTTGGGATCAATTATGTGTGACCGTGTCAAATTGGTGATTGTGGGCTTTGTTGATTGCAAACAATCTGTTAGGTAATATTGGTGTTGATGGCATTTTGGTCATTGGTGGTGGAGGAGGCTGATCGATGGATTGATGTTTGCTCTAATACCAAAATTGATGCACTCTAAGAGAGGAACTTTGTTTGGGAAACAAAGGGATTGGATCTTAAAATTGACACCTAGAGTTTGAGTTAAACATCAAGTGATAAAATCAATAGAACTAGCCACGAGCAGTTGGGCTTACTTGGAATCAGCAAGCATTAGAAGAAAAATTCCATCTTCCACAGAAGAATCCCTCACCAAATTGTCTTCATAGTGAGCCGTAGTCACTCCAAAAATACCCAAAAAAAAAAAAAAATCTCCTATATATATATATTTGAAAGTCACAATGGGGGAGGAGGGAATTGAACCCTGGATATCTTTCTCCATTGGAAATACTAGGAGGTGCCAATTGGGCTACAAGGCTCTTGGCATATTTCCTAGAAATTAAAATCAATAAATTTTATCAAATTCATGACATACAGCTCAAAAACTTCATTGGGGTATCCTTAAAATCATAAGTTCTCTTCACACTCCAGGCACCAGATATTAACAGGATATAAACATTTTGATATTCCCTGACCATAGCTATACAGTTCAACAATAGACACCTCATATCCACAAGTAGCAGAAGACAACTGAGACATGTTGTATGTTAAAAATTCACTTTAATTTCCTACTTCCATAAGTCTTCTTTTTCTTATTCTTCCTTAGTAATACTTACTAAATCATACTCAAATGTCAAACTTAACAAGTAACTACTATACACACACACACACACACACACAAAATTACTGAAACATAGCATAAAAAATCAAAGAGAAATTGACAACCTTATATATCGGCGGCAATGCAACCATACATAGCCGGCTTTCTTCTTGATAGAGAGCATAAGCTTCCACCCTCTGGGCAACACGTCGCGGATAACACTAGCGGGCACAATCCTCCTGTTCTTCCTCCAGCTCATCCACTCTCCATTCAACCCACTCAAAAACCCTAACAACTCATCCTTGGTCTGCAACCCTTCTGTCCTCCTCTTCAACTCTTCACCATACAAATCCTCCACATTCCCCAATGCAGCCACGTCCACCACATCCCCTTTCTCATTCACCATCACCATCTCTTCCACCACATTCACATCTCTCACTTTTTTCCTCTCATCTTTTCGACTCTTATCGTCCTTCCGCGGCCGCCCTCGCTTCCGCTTCTTATTCCCCTCGCTGCTAACACCAACATTAACCGGCACAATTGGAAGAACCTCCACCTTCCGCTCAATCATCATAACCTCATTCTTCCGCGGCCGCCCTCGCTTCCTTTTCTTCTCTCCGCCGCCGCCGCCGCCGCTGCCGCCAATAACATCAATCGGAACACTCTGGAAGCCGGCATTCGAAGAATCAGGCAGCAGCGACGGTTCGTATTCGATTCGAACATTTTGCAAGCCCTCGGTAGATGGATCGGGTAAGGACGGTTCGTATTCGACCCGAAATGGCACTAGGTCATGATTGTGAGTTTCGGAGGCGAAGAGTTGTTTAAGGAGGGAGATAATTTGTGAATTCTCTTCGTCGATTTGGCGAGGAAGGAAAAAAGGGGAGGAGGAAGTGGAGGAAGGAGACTGGGGTTTGCGAGGAGCGAGGCGGAGACGAGAGTAGGTTTGTTTGCGACTGCCGGCGGATTCGTTGAAGACGGAGCGGTCGATTTTGGGGATCAAAACGTCGTCGTTGTCGTTAGAGGAGGAAAGGGAGGAGGCATTGGAAGAGGAGGAAGAGCAGAGTGAGAGAGAGAAGAGTTCAGACTGAGAGAGGAGGCGGAGGTCGATTAGAGGCAGGGTTTCGAGGCGGTGGTTGTCAACGACGGAGGCGGAGGCCATTTCATAGAATTGAGATTGAGATTGCGGTTGCACGAGTGAGAGCAACTGTTTTGGTTTCTGGGAATGAATAGGATAGATAGGGAAAAAAGAAACAAAGTTAGTGGGTGGGTGGAGTAAAGTGCGAGTGACGTTAATTTAGGGAATCGAGGGTGTGTGAGTTATTATTGCGTTGCGTGGCTTGTGTTGGTTTTGTGAGATTGACGCGGGGTGGCGGCACGTGGGGTTTTTTGATTTGCTTCCTGATTATGAGAACCGCTGGATTAGAATTGGATTGGATTAATAAAGACTAGAGGATTTTGTGGAGAATCTAGAGATTAGTATGTAAAATGACTCGGTCCAGTAGAGAATCCGCATCTTGGTCGTATATAAAGGCCCAATTACCTGAACCCAGCCCAATCATTAACAAAGTTTCATTGTACCTTTTGTTTCGGCCCTATTGGGGGCAATTTTAACATTGGTAGCAGGTACAAGGGCAATGACTTTAGCAGCATCCACATTGACAATTAAATTTGAGATATTAATATTTAGTGATTTAGCCATAGATAATACCATCACTTAAGGACTAAAGTTCAATAAGAAGGTTGGTGGAACCAATTGTTGTAGAGAAACCACAGATTCAAATCTCCATTAGTAAAATATATTTTTCTTCGTGGACATTTTGCATTATTATACTTCTAATTTTAATATATTTATATAACGTATGTATGGATGAAAAAGGATAAATTAAAAGGAAGGGGAGAAGAGTCAGCTAGAATATATTTATCATAATTTGTTGATTTTTTATCCCTAAAATTTGGGGTAAGTTTGATTTTGGTCTATGAAATTTTAAAAAATTCAATGTTAGTTATCAATTTCCTAGTTAAGTTTTTTTTTTTTTTTGCCTCCGTGACTAAGGTAATGTTGAGGTGACTTCAATTAATCTGGTGTACTCTCAAAAAAAATCTGGTGTAATAAATGACTTTTAAAAAATTTTACCACACTTCTTATATGTAGGGAATCAGCTTAAGCCTAGTGCTCCAAAGTACTGGATCCATTGAGATTTAGATACATGTCAAATAATTATCACGTATTCACATCTTGATGAGTCCGGTGTACAAAAGCACTGGACCCAGTGCCGGCTCAAGGCCTAGGCCTAAGGCCCCACAACAAATAAAAAATTTTCCTACTAAAAAAAGGCTCCATCTCCCTTAGTAAAAAGCCCAAAATTTTATAAAAATATAACATTTTTTAAATAATTGGTACTTATTTTTAAGAGTGATGCTAAAAATACCACAAATTTTATTATAGATTTAACTGACATATCACCAATCACATAAAAAAATAATTCAAATACAAATAAATTAAGTTGTTGAAATTCATCAATTACTGCCATAATCACATTTATTGTGAATATTTTGTAGTATTTTTCTTTTTCATTTCTAACAAGGCTTTTAAAATAGGAGACCAATAAAAATTTAACCCAATTGAAATCCTAAGATGTTTCAAATAAAATGCTACAAATGTGATAAATTACCGATGATGACTAATCTCCTACTAAGCCACACACCAAATAATATTTATCTATCTTTTTCTCTTAAAAAGAATTTATAAAATTAAAATTTAGATTACAACTGTACGGCACCAAGATCCCAAAGCCCATACCGGCCTTGAGCCCAGGCCCATACAGGCCCTGGGCCCAGGCCCATACCAGCCTTGGGCGCAGGCTCAGCGGAAAGGTCCAGTTACCCTACGTCCTTCTTGAAATTGCCTTACTGAAAAAACAAGTTTTGGGTTTTGGATTCCAAGAGATGATCGGTCAAACTTTCCCGAGCAAGCATATGAGCCGTGTCCGGGAAAACCATGATATGCACGGGAAACTGAGTTGCCGAACATAATCGATCAAGTTGGAATTAAGTTCCAAGGCCATAAATGCTGCACCGCCCTCTCACCTAAACATCCACTTTAACCAGATCATATTGGACCTTCAGTAGCACTAACGGTGGCTGTAATCATACCCCACGGTGGGCGCCAATTGTAAGAACCAAGTATGAGACTTCTGGACCTTAAATTACTTGGGCTCACAATTTATTTGTAGTGGGCTTGAGGATTTCCTACTCTGGGTCGTTCTCGGCAGAGAGACTCAAAGCAACACTCAGCCTATTCTTTCTCACTTGACTGTTTTCTCTCAGTTTTTCTGAACCCCTTCTTCTCCCAAATTTCTTCTATTTATAGTTAAGGTTAGTGGGGAGATTATGATTACAGCCACCGTTAGTGCTACTGAAGGTCCAATATGATCTGGTTAAAGTGGATGTTTAGGTGAGAGGGCAGTGCAGCATTTATGGCCTTTGAACTTTGTTCCAACTTGATCGATTATGTTCGGCAACTCAGTTTCCGGTGCATATCATGGTTTTCCCGGACACGGTTTATATGCTTGCTCGGGAAAGTTTGACCGATCACCTCTTGGAATCCAAAACCCAAAACTTGTTTTTTCAGTAAGGCAATTTCAAGAAGGACGTAGGGTAACTGGACCTTTCCGCTGAGCCTATGCCCAAGGCCGGTATGGGCCTGGGCCCAGAGCCTGTATGGGCCTGGGCTCAAGGCCGGTATGGGTTTTGGGATCTTGGTGCCGTACAACAACTGTACTTAACTATGCATAGTCATATATCCAAGTTAAAGTAAGTTCATTTTGACTTACTTTTGATTCAACTATAATATTTAATCTTCTATTTGAAATTAACCTTAATTTAGCTAGTATTATTCATCAATTTCTATACTTACATCAAATTAATCTTAATTTAATAAGTATTATATAATTTTATTTAATTAATGTTTACATATAAAAAGACCTCATATAAAAAGGCCCCAAATTTTGTTAGGCCGGCCCTGACTGGACCCAACCCTTGTCCGATGTAAAGTGACCGCCTATTAAATTTACATAAATATATTATTTTTCTTCATCACTTACTGTTTATTACATCAAAATTAAAACAAAATTGTGGTAAAAAAAGGAAAGTTGCGATTCTAGATTTTCATTTCCCTTCCCCAAACCAAGATCTCCACGGCGGCAGGCAAGCCTAACGCCATCCACGCCAGAATCTAAGGGTGGTAAAGTGTATAACTCCATTAATTTAAATCCAAACGGCAGACGCAACGCAACAGAAAAGTCAAGCTTTACCAAAAAAAAATCCAAATAAGCGAGATACGCAACCAATACATACCCAAACCAACCATACGCCTAGCATAAATATGCAAATCACAAAAATGCCATATTCATCGGCAATAAGGTGACAAAGTAGTTGCCTGTCTGTCTCAGCAAATACTTAATCTATCAAGTGTCATTATTGACGATCAAGTACATGGCTTAAAATGTAAGTACGTGGCTACCACTACTTTTGTTGTATTGTATGTATGTGTCGTCGCCCAGGTGTACGTTGTCTATATTTTATTTCTTCTCTCTGTCTATTTCGATGGGACAAGAGAAGTTACTATTCTGTAAATCTTTTCATAGATTTATCAGGTTGCAACTTGCAAATAGGTTAAATCCCAATGCATTTAATTTTTTAAATTAAATATATATAAATTATAAATCAGTACTACTGGCAATTGATTCCCACCACATACTTTTGTCATGCTACTGCAGCCATGCATTTTTTTTTTAATCCCCCAACTGAGTTTGGAACAATTTATCCAATTCCTGCACATAAAGAATTATTTTCCGTACCTTAACAAGCGATGTAATTGTAGCATGGTGGAAAGTGAAGCAAAAAAGGCAAACCTTATGGTGCACTAATTAGTTTTTTTTGGGTTAAATGGTGCACTAATTAGTTGCTTGCTTACTTTTTAAATCCCCTGATAACTCCTGCCGACCATTAATATCATCAGGGAGGAAAAAGAGCATTAGGTTTAGATGTGATAGAATGTGTGGTCCCAGTTTTGAAAAGAAAAAAGTGTTTTTGCATTTTTCCCCCCTTCCCGGAGAAAGTGTACTAGGCAGTCTTTAATTATTATTTGGCCAATCCTTATCGCCACACTTTTATCCTAGAGGATAAAATAATAGGAATGTAAGAGATATTAAGGTCAAATCTTGAGTAAGGTTAAAAACTTCCAATCCACTCTCCTAATTCATGTTTGTTGTAAGTTCAAGTGATTATCATCCTATTCAAGGTTGTAAACAAGTCGAATATTGTTCTTTATAAGTAGAAATAATTATTATTCTATTCACGATGGTAAATGAGTCGAGTTTTGTTGAATAGTAAAATGTTGGAGTTTGATTTGATAACAAAAGTAAATTATTTAAGCTTGGCTCAAATTAGAATAAAGCCTACAGATAATATTTAAACTCAAGTTCGTCAAAAATTCTAAAAACGTGAGCTTAACTTGGCTCAATTTAATTCATTAGTCAAGTCAAGCTCAAGATCATATTAAGCTTTTGAGTTTGATATTCAACACAAGTTCATTATCAACCACATATCAAGTCCAATTGTTTTAGATAAGGGGTCTCAACTCTTATTTAATTAAGGTCTTAGTAAGATACGGGAATATTTGTCAAGCTCAATCAAGCTTACTACCAAGTCTTTAATGCTCAAATTGTTTTTTGTTTGTTTTTTTATTATCAAGTCATAGTAGTCATGAGTCTATTCTTGAAGCTTGGGTTGTACTTGCTTAATTAACAAACTTAAAACTAAGATTCAAACTTCGCTTATTTATAAACAACCAAACATGAATGAGTTTTTTATTGAGCCAAACTTGAGATGTTTATGAACGGTTTGGTTCATTTACAATCATATTTCTTTTTTCTTTTTTCTTTTTTTGCTTGAATTTATAGCCTTAATTCTAATATTTAGGTTAATTTAGGGCTTAGCGTACTACACTATTATTTTAATGATTCATTATAAACATATAATACTTAATGAATTCGGTTCAATTAATAACATTTTAACTACTAAGAGTCTTGTCTTAACTAGTTGGCATCTTGTTTTTCCAAGGAATATATCTATGGTTCAAATCTTCACTTCCCCAAATGCATAATTAATAGTCATAAGTAAGGGAACAAAGTAGGAAGAAAAATATGGAAAAAATTTGATCATGCAAGGGGTGACTTCCCTTTTAAGGTGTGTTTAGTAGAGTGGATTTTAGAGATGATGGAAAAAAAAAAATAGAGAAAATAAGGAGGGAAAACTTTTTGGAGGGTGTTTGGTCAAGAGGGGGGGGGGGGGGGGGAGGAAAATGATAGTGGGGCCCAACAAAAAGTTTTTTTTCCTAAAGTTAGGAGAAAACTTAGTGGGGGGAAATCAGATGGGTGAAGAACAAAAATGCCTATGTGCAAGTTGCACATGGGCTTCAGTACGTGTTGTTTTGTTTTTTTTTTTTTTTTAAATTTCCAGTTTTAATAATTGTATGATTTTTGTTCTCATTCTTTTTTTTTTTTTTTTTTCATTTGCTTTCCTGGGCTTCAGTAACCTTGTTAAGTGTTTCTTTTGTTCTCATTCCATTTTTTTTTTAGACATGATTTTTATTTTTTAATAAATTTGGGTGATTGTATTTTTTATTTATTTTTTGTTTTAATTGGGTATCGTTTTTTAATATGGGTATATGATTAAATTTATACAAACTCATTTTTTCCATCCCTCCACTTTTTCACTCCCAACCAAACAAAAATGAGGGAAATTAAAATCTTTTCTATCCTTCCACCATTTTCCATTCTCACTTTTCCACCCCTCCATCCAAACAAACCCATATTTTTGTTAATACACTCACCTCCTTTCTAATTTGGAATAAAACACTCATCTCTACTAAAATGCAAACTATTTACACTAACTTTTCCCATAAATGATTGGGAAAAAAAAAACTTTAAAAAAATCCTTAAAAAGGGCTTTTATAAATCCTGAATTTCATATTAGAGGTGATGTGGATATTTAAGTCAATGATAAAAAAAAAAAATCATGATTTTTTAATAATTTTTTTAAGTAATCTAAGAGAAATTAGTGCAAATAGTTTTTATTTAAGGAAGGTGAGTGATTATTTTAAAATAAAGAGAATGCATGTGAGTGAAATAATAAAGGGTGAGGTTTAAGTCCAGTGTCTAGTTGCACTGGACTATTAAAATAATAACACATGTCCATTTTTAGACATGTATCACCATCTAAACGGATTCAATGCACTGGACCTAAGCCTCATCCAATAATTAAAACCTCAAAGAAGTTCACTGTAACTTTCCTTTTATAAATTTTTACTATTTATAGGTTTTACTCAAGTAAATAAAGGTAATGAGCAGATGAACCTAGACTTTCAAAACTCACTCACTTCATAGCTGACAAGGAAACATTATAGAAAGAGATTTGTCTAAAGAGTTTGATCGCGTAAGGGGTGACATCATCGAGCAAGATAAAAGGCATCAACTTGCAGTGAATAATGCACAAAAGTATATATATATATATGTAAGGACGCGATTCGTGGCGGACCGTAACAGTGTCGGGTTCGCACGTGAAAAGGCCCCTAACAACATCATTTGTAGAGCGTGGGTTTGGAAGGCTAGGCCTTGATCGATAGGCGGTGGGTTTTTCGCGGTGTTCGTACCAGTTTAAGTTTTCCTACACCCCTGGAGTCTTTCTCCTGGAGGTGGGCTGGGAGGCTCTGGTTTTTGGCCATTTTTCCCAACCCTTTCTTTAGGTTACTTATTTTTCCTTTTATACTCGCCTGCGTCCACTGTCCTTCGCCCACGTATAGGGTCAACCTTTCCAAAATTGATACTTGTCCCATCAGCCCATATTCAAAATCGTCGGGGGTGGTTGTAAATGCCAAAGACTGCGGCTCTGTCAGGGTCAGAGCATTGAATGGCAATGAGAGCAGCTTTCCCTGGATATTTTAGATCTTTCGTCCTGATTTCGGTCCTATACCGTTTTTACACTTCCTTCAGGGGGGGAACTTTGGGTCTGCCGAGGACTGAGCCGTCCTCGGCGATATCCACAGGCTATTTTGTCGAACTTGGGCCATAGCCCTCCTCGGCTTGAGCCTTCGGATTTTCCCCAGGTAGATGGGCCTGGCCCGTAAATCATTTGGACCCCACAATAGCCCCTCAAAACCCGGCTGTCCAACCTCTTGGTTGGAAAGGGGGGTTTTGGTGATGCCAAACTTCTTCCTACAGCCCAATCAATTTGGCCTTTTAATAATGCTGGCGGCTCCTCATCTGTTCAAGAAACACGCCGGTCTATGAGGCAGCCTTTTGATTTCGCGCTTGATGCGCTCTTATCGTTTGGGTATCCCAAAACGTGCTTTTAATGACCACTATTTACGAGACTGCTTTAATTCGGCGGTTTGTTTTGATGGGGTGGAGAAACGGAACCGGCATGTTCGTGTTGGCAGATTCCTTTGGATATCTGAACCTATTAAATGTCTCCCGCTCCACCCTCAGTATAAGAAGGAAAGGCGGAGGTTATTGTTTTTGTAAAGAATTCCTTCTCATCTTTCTGAGATTTGAAATATTTGGCCTCCCCAAGGGTTCATTTTACCCACTGGTTCACAAACTAAATCGTGATACACTTTATCATAACAACGAGTGATGCAGGAGCCAAACCCCTCCCATAGACGCCATGTTCCAATAAAGCTCCTTATGGCTCGATCGGGACAGGGATGGCGAAGACTCAAAATCAACCTCACCCTTCTTTCAATCAAAATCCGAAGCAGGGACTTGTCACGTCAAACTTTCGGCGTGACTGAGTCGAGAACACCCATCATCAGTACCAACCGCTCTCCTATGAGCATACCTAGTATGGCTCCAGTGTGTTGGGAGTCAAGATCGAGGCAGGGACTAAGCGTCTCTACTTCTTCCTCTCTTCCTTCACTGGGGCTATTCTCCATCTCCCTTTCTTAGTCTTCCCAGCACCAGTTCCATCCTGGTGCTTCCACTTCTCCCTCTTTTGCTCATTTTTCTTTCTTTTCATCTCTTCTCTCTTTTCTTCTCCTCCTTCTTTACTCATGTCCTCCATCTTCTTCATTCATCTCCTCCATCTTCTTCATTAATTTCTTCCTTACTATTTCCTTCTCCGCCATTTCTTCCCAAAGACGGTTCTTATCATTATATGAGCAGTATCGAGGCAAAGATTGGAGAGACTTTGAAAACGAGTTTAAAAGACGCCTGGGAGTTTAGTTATCTGTACTACGGATGTAACTATCGCTTAGGTAGTTCGCATTTTGTATAGGCTCGTTCGAGCCCTTCTTTGTACATTGTAATAATTTTTCGTATTAATAAAAATCGTTGTTATTTTATTTCGCATGTTTTATCTCTATGCTTTTTTTTTTCCTTTTGGATCTACAAACGCTGCTCGGCATATTAATATAGCATCTAAATCAATGACGGCTAAGACCAAAAGATTTGATAATAAAAAGACGTCGCCATAATTTTAATAGAAATGCTTGACATAATAAGGCCGATCAGTGAAGAGTAATACTTACCCCATGCTAGCCGAGGAGAGAAACGAAGGCTTGATGTCATGTAAGGAATAACCATTTGAAGACATAGCACCCACCAAATGAGCGGCCTTCTTATATGACTAAGTGCTGGGGCTTTCCACCCCCTTCCTTACACCTTTATTGGCCTTAACCTTTTATGGTGTTTAAGCCGTGGATGAAGTGACCTGACATTTTTATCAAGTAACCCATCTTACGGGATTCAAACCTTTTCTTATCCAAGTATTTGGTTTCCCCATTGGCTTGGGTCCGAGGACCATACAAGGCCTTGGTTCTGTCCAAAACTTGTAATTTTTATAATTTTTTGTACTTGGTTTCCCCATAGGCTTGGGTCCGAGGACCATACAAGGCCTTGGTTCTGTCCAAAACTTGTAATTTTTATAATTTTTTGTACTTGGTTTCCCCATAGGCTTGGGTCCGAGGACCATACAAGGCCTTGGTTCTGTCCAAAACTTGTAATTTTTATAATTTTTTGTACTTGGTTTCCCCATAGGCTTGGGTCCGAGGACCATACAAGGCCTTGGTTTTGTCCCTGGGCCCATATGCTGAACGGGCCTGGGCCGCGAATTTACTGGGCCCACAAATTAAGAGGTGTTTCCATAACCTTTGATCACACGGTACCTTTTGGCGTCCCAGTGTTCGAGGTGCACCCTCTCGAGACTCCTTTATCCTTAGGATTGCAGACGACGTTGGAAATCGAGCCAGAGACATTTTGTCTGTAGCGTTCCTTGGGACGCTGCGAGAATTAAATGCCATCGGTTTACTTCTGGGTATAAATGGGATAGGGGATCACTTCACTTGCACATGAACTCTCCCGTTCCCTTCAGAACTATATTTCTTCCATATCCGCGATCTCTCTTTCTAGTGCCACTGCCCCAAAGCAAGATGTTTGAGGCTTGGATAGGGATGAAAGGTCTCCGCGTGCTTCAGAGGCACCGAATCCTCAAGGTGATATGGTATGGATAAGGATGGCACAGATTCAAGCCAGTCTTCCGCCTTGACAGGAGGAAGATGGTATTCCTCCTTCTTTTAGTCAAAATCCGAAGCAGGTTCTGGTCATGCCAGATTTTTGGTATGTCAGGAAAAGGAATTTCCGCCATCAGCGCCGTCTGCCTTGTAGCAGGCAAATTTTTGCGGGGGCTTCCCAACTTCCGGCTCCCTACACCTTTTCTGTAGATGGTGTTAGCCTAAGGTCAGGTTTCCTGCACCTTTTCTGTACCGGTGCAGGCCCCAAGTTGGGTTCTTTTGCTGCCTGAGTTATGGGCGTGCAAAAACATGGAGGGGGAATAAGGTCTCGAGGCAGTAGCCAACCTCTCCTCTGAACTGCCTCCTCGGTTTTATCTTTACTCTCTTGTATTCTTCGTTACTTACGTAGTTAGCTTCGATGTAGGCTTTGTTTCAGCTTTCCATTGTACACTGTACTGTTCCTTTGTCTTAATAAAATATGTGTTTATTTCTCTATACATATCTTTCTTCTCCGTAACCACTACTTTATGCATGAATATTAAATATGAGTTTGCCCTTAATGATATTCTAGGCAGAGAAAGGCCTTAACACAGATTCCTACTAGTTTAGACTTACAAATATTATCAAACATAACAAGGTTAGTCATCAAATAAATTAAACTCTTGGAACTAACCGGGATAACGGCTGAGTGCTACGCGATGCATACAAGAGCGATGTCCGAGTACGACAAACTCTAAGTAATTCGTCCGAGAGGGTAGCCGAGTAGCGAGGGGTTTTGGTTGTGCTTCTGGATAATATGTTACGCCGTATCGCATCAACCCCTTTGATATTGGGGGATCAGAGGGTGGACCGAGGAATCCGCGCAATCAAGGTATTAACCCATCTGTTAACGCGGAGCTCTCTTGGGATGAATTTTGAGGTTTATGTGCCATAGTTTTTTTTTAAAATAGTTGGTTCCCCATCCAGGTAGTTGGTTTCCCCAGAGGCTTGAGTCCGAGGACTATGCAATGCCTTGGTTCTATCCAAAACCTAGTTTTCCTCATCCAGGTAGTCGGTTTCCCCAGAGGCTTGAGTCCGAGGACTATGCAATGCCTTGGTTCTGTCCAAAACCTAGTTTTCCACATCCAGGTAGTTGGTTTCCCCAGAGGCTTGAGTCCGAGGACTATGCAATGCCTTGGTTCTGTCCAAAACCTAGTTTTCCACATCCAGGTAGTTGGTTTCCCCAGAGGCTTGAGTCCGTAGACCATGCAATGCCTTGGTTCTGTCCAAAACCTAGTTTTCCACATCCAGGTAGTTGGTTTCCCCAGAGAGGTAAGAGGCTTGAGTCCGAGGACTATGCAATGCCTTGGTTCTGTCCAAAACCTAGTTTTCCACATCCAGGTAGTTGGTTTCCCCAGAGGCTTGAGTCCGAGGACTATGCAATGCCTTGGTTCTGTCCAAAACCTAGTTTTCCACATCCAGGTAGTTGGTTTCCCCAGAGGCTTGAGTCCGAGGACATGCAATGCCTTGGTTCTGTCCAAAACCTAGTTTTCCACATCCAGGTAGTTGGTTTCCCCAGAGGCTTGAGTTTGAGGACTATGCAATGCCTTGATCTGTCCAAAACCTAGTTTTCCACATCCAGGTAGTTGGTTTCCCAGAGGCTTGAGTCCGAGGACTATGCAATGCCTTGGTTCTGTCCAAAACCTAGTTTTCCACATCCAGGTAGTTGGTTTCCCCAGAGGCTTGAGTCCGAGGACTATGCAATGCCTTGGTTCTGTCCAAAACCTAGTTTTCCACATCCAGGTAGTTGGTTTCCCCAGAGGCTTGAGTCCGAGGACTATGCAATTCCTTGGTTCTGTCCAAAACCTAGTTTTCCACATCCAGGTAGTTGGTTTCCCCAGAGACTTGAGTCCGTAGACCATGCAATGCCTTGGTTCTGTCCAAAACCTAGTTTTCCACATCCAGGTAGTTGGTTTCCCCAGAGGCTTGAGTCCGTAGACCATGCAATGCCTTGGTTCTGTCCAAAACCTAGTTTTCTCTTTGTGTGGGATCTTGGCTTTAGGGGAGTTAGCTCCGCAGCCAAGCCCCTAGAGTTTATCCATACGGTTAACGTTACCACGTGCCTAGTTTGCTCTTTACGGGGGACCTTGGCTTTAAAGGAGTTAGCTCCTCAACCAAGCCCCTAGTCAAGAAACGTAGTCCGTAACAGAATTTTGTACTAGAACTCTATAACCAACGGTTAGATATAACGAAGAAACTCTATCGACCCACTTCCTATACCAACACACAAGCCTTTCCCACAGACGGCGCCAATTGTAAGGACGCGATTCGTGGCGGACCGTAACAGTGTCGGGTTCGCACGTGAAAAGGCCCCTAACAACATCATTTGTAGAGCGTGGGTTTGGAAGGCTAGGCCTTGATCGATAGGCGGTGGGTTTTTCGCGGTGTTCGTACCAGTTTAAGTTTTCCTACACCCCTGGAGTCTTTCTCCTGGAGGTGGGCTGGGAAGCTCTGGTTTTTGGCCATTTTTCCCAACCCTTTCTTTAGGTTACTTATTTTTCCTTTTATACTCGCCTGCGTCCACTGTCCTTCGCCCACGTATAGGGTCAACCTTTCCAAAATTGATACTTGTCCCATCAGCCCATATTCAAAGTTGTCGGGGGTGGTTGTAAATGCCAAAGACTGCGGCTCTGTCAGGGTCAGAGCATTGAATGGCAGTGAGAGCAGCTTTCCCTGGATATTTTAGATCTTTCGTCCTGATTTCGGTCCTATACCGTTTTTACCCTTCCTTCAGGGGGGGGGGGAACTTTGGGTCTGCCGAGGACTGAGCCGTCCTCGGCGATATCCACAGGCTATTTTGTCGAGCTTGGGCCATAGCCCTCCTCGGCTTGGGCCTTCGGATTTTCCCCAGGTAGATGGGCTTGGCCCGTAAATCATTTGGGCCCCACAATATATATATATATATATATATATATAATATAAGACATGATATGTCGTATGCATGTGAAAGAACACAACCTTGCTAATTTTTTTCCCCCAGAACATGATGAGAGGATGAAAGTTACAAGGTCTGTCTTAAACCTTAACTTAAAAGAAATACTTTTGTCTAACCCAACATCAATTATTCTCACTTCTTATTGATGTGACATCTCTGAGACCTAGGCAATGTTTGGATCCACGTTTAACCACGTTTGCGTCTGCGTTTATTATAAATTGTTGGGTTTCTATTTTTTTTTTTTTTTTCACGCGTTTTGTTTTGGAGCATTGCGGTTACGGTTCAATGAACAGTAATCACAAATGTTGACTTTCTGAGTGAATAGTGCACATATGCACTGTTTACAGACCCACAAATTACACTTTTTATCAACTTTTTCATTAAAAATGGGTCCCACGGTACTATTCACACATTTAAAAATTATTTTGCTACAGTGTTTTCAGTTTTCAGTTTTAGCAAAATAAGTTCTATCCAAACACACCCTAGTCCACCTGACTAAAAGGTTTTTTTACTTTTTCTTTTTCAATACAAGTGAACCAAAGAAATAAGTGAATGAAACATTGAAACTAGCTCATATAGAGGAAGCATTATTTCTAAATCTAGCTAAGAAAGAGAATAAAAAGGTTCAAAGGATTCTTTCAAATACTATATGCGTGGTTGAACCAGCTTACAAGGTATGCATCACCTGATTTGCAAGTGATTAAATGGTGAAAAGAATGGTGAAAAGAAGCGTGGTAGTCTACACTCTTGACCGGTGTACCCCATGAAGTATATATCCTCAACTGGCCAACACAAGAAAAATAATATATAATAATGATCAAGCATATGTATGACTAGACAATAAATTTCGTTGATCATTCTGGAAACCATTAAAGAAAAGAATAGGAATCATATGCCCCCTTATAATTAATTATAATATGCAATTATGCATCATAAAGGTATAAACTTTTAATTTAAAGATACAAACTTTATACGGGATTTACATAAAATATTTTTATACACATCGAGTCAATACTATGATCAAAGATACTATTTCTATTGATGACCAAGTTGATACTGATATGAGAATAAAAAACCCCTTATAATGTAGAGGTAAAAAAGATATAAATAATTTTAAAATGTCATATTCAATCTACAAGATCCTGAAAGTTGAAAGGTAATTGAATAATAATCTTACCCTCAATGTTCATTTTTCTATATATTTTTTTGGATGCTGGTTCCAAGCAAAGATATAAATTATTTATAGTTTTGAATTTTACATAGAACTTACTGCCTTCTTATATGATATAAGTAGTCTTAAATAACCACCATTCATGTTAGGCGAGTTGGTACTTAAGCTTTAAAGACTTGAGGGGTTCATGGACCAAGGTTCGAGTGGTCCTAGGAAAGGATGGGATTATATTGTCGATTGTCAAAAAAAAGAAGACGATAGGTTTTAATGATTTTTAGATTTTGTTTGGTTGAAATGATGAAAAAGTTGAAAAATAGAAAAAATTTAGTTTTCTATTATGTGTGTTTGGTTCAAGGATAGAAAAATATAATGATGAAAAATAAATATAAAATTTTCTTGTTTGATACTTTGATGGGGAAGAAAATTGAGAAGATGCAAAAGACAACTTGTCTAAATTTACTATATTGCCTATAAAAACTATTTTTTTTAATGAGTATATAAGAAGTATGTTATACTCAACGTAAGTAAAGTTTTTTTTTTTTTTTTTTTTTTTTTTTTTTTTTTTTTTGTAAATTGTATTTGATTGTGAAGGACTTGGTGGAAAATCACCCATCCCATTTTCCTTCGTTTTCATTTTCTTTCCTTAATCAAATTGTAAAAAATCCAATTTTCCCCTTCATTTCCCTTCTCTCCTTTTCAGCCAACCAAACATAGGCTTAATTTTTTGGTCCATGTCATATTAATTAAGCAATGTTACCTAAGCATTCTATTAGACAAGTAGGATAGAAAAATTAATGGAAGTGGACATAAGGACATAAAATAGAATGTTTTCAATAATCAACAAAAGAGAAGAAGTTTTTAACAAGGTTTTCAGACCCGGACCGTTCATTGAACTGTAAAAGAAAGAGGTGCAAGGTTTTTGAGGTCGAACCATGATAACGTCATAATTAATTTAATAATTAATTAAAGTCTAAATATAGATATTAAATTTATAAAACTAGCAAAATTAACAATATATCTATATATGTGAGGAAAATTTAATGATTTTCAAGCATATATTTAATAATTAAATAAGAAAGTTAATAAAATAAAATAATAACTATGAAAACATTAAAATTTATGATTAATTTTTGAAGTAAAGTTGAATATCTTTGAAGGATTTTAATTATAATTTTTGTTATTCCTTGTAAGAGATGGATAATTTAATTAAGTAGAATAAAATTGTGTTAAGTTGTTTGTTTGTTTGTTTGTTTTTTTTTTTTTTTTAAATTGCTAAGGGGTTGGACCGCACGGTTCTCACCGATTCATACGGTCCAACCCCGGTTTTGGGAATTTACGGAATTAACAAAAAATCCGATTCTTTAGACTTAAAAAACCGGTTTTCATCCCGATTTTCGGTTTTCACGGTCCAACTTTCCAGTCCAATCTGATCCGGTTCTGAAAACCATGATTTTTAATAGTCTATGGATGAAAACCAAATTTCATGCTTTTTTTTTATACATATACATATATATATATATATATATATATAGAAAAAAAAACTTCATGTAAACTTCAAGAAAAAAAAAATTGGTTATTATTTATTACTTAGACATACTTTATTATTTTTATGAATTTTTAGTTCATGAAATCCCACAAAATATATGATACAACTAAATAAGGATAGCAAACATTTTCCGTCTTATATGGCCGGTCTTGCTCCATGCAAATTTTCCTCACTATAAAAAGGTGATGGGATATAGACAGGTTTTACTTGTCTTATCTTTTATATATATATATATATATATATATATATATATATATATATAAAGTCGAAGTTAACTAATTAAAGGATGGAAAAATAGTACCGACCTGCCTCGCTTCCATTTAATTTGCATGGGTTTTCTCGACTTCAAAGAGTCAAAGACGAGACAAGACACTCTTGATCATACTCAAACCTGTCCAGTGACCACCCAAATTGCTTCTGGTTGGATGAGAGAGGATAAAAATGGTTGATTTGGAGTAAAATAACCTCCATGAAGCCGAACTTTTGAGGGGAATGGAGAGAAATATTTGATGACTTTTGACTTTATATGCTGAAATTACTAATATATCCCTCTTAAGTCAAAAGTATTTTAAACATTAATTTTTTTCAAGGAGTACATACGTAAAAACTCAACAAAAGAATATTCTATATTTTTCTTTTTTCCTATTTCCCTTTCCTTCCTATATTCAAACACCCCAAATGATTTTTTTTTTTTTCTCTTTTCCTCTTTCTTTTCTTCCCTCAACAACCAAACATGGTGTTAAACACAATTAGAGGCTCACTATAAAATAAAATAGATTTTACTAACATATAATCCATTCTAGGAAATTTTTTATTGAAAATTTAAAAAATTGTTAAAATTTTTTGACAAAATTTTCAATTTTTAATAATTTTTTTAAAATAAATTATTAATGTATACGACATATATTAACCGAATTCAAATAAAATATAGGGTAAGGACATCATGTTTGTCATGTCTAGTAACTACCAGAGGTTGTACACACCCTGCCTGAACCGGATCTTGATTTCTTAAATCATCATTTTCTAGAACAATTCAGAACAGATCCCTCCTCTTCTCTTCGCATGTATAACCTCATTTGATGTTGACTATTTATTTCCCTAGAAGACAACAGCTTGAAATCAATCTATGGGCTGGGTGAAACTTTGGGAATGTAGACAAACCAATAGCAACCAGAATCCAGATTTTACATGAAAGGTGCTATATAGCCTGTAACCTATAGCATTAGCATTGGAAAATTCCAATGCTATTCTATTTTACCATTCTAAAACACCACTTTATCAATATACCATACCATTTTACAATTCCTCTACATCCCAAAACTCTATTTTTATTAAAATATTATTTTTTAACCCATTTTTTATTATTTCTTCCCAACCGTTCAGCTTATTTTCCTGGGCTTTTCAACAGCCATTTTTATTCCTCTCTCCCAGCACCGATTCAACACACAACACACACCCATTATACAACGATCAACCTATCCAAACCCATCATCACACCCACACACACACAAACACAAACATCAAACCAGCAACAAAGCCACGCATAAACATCAAACCAGCAACAAAGCCACGCACAAACACAAACCAGCAACAAAGCCAAGCCACGCACAAACAAACACAAACCCATTCAAAAATCGGGCCACCGATCAAAAACCCAGGCCAGGCCACCGATCCACGCCGCCGATCAACAAATCCACACCGCTGATTTGAAACCCAAGCCACCGATCAAAAACCGAAGCAAACCCATTAAAAAAAAAATCATCACCGGAGCAAACCCATTCAAACCCATTCAAAAAACATCATCACCGGAGTAAACCCATTCAAACCCATTCAAATAAAATCATTACCAGAGCAAACCCATTCAAAAAAACATCATCACCGGAGCCACCGGAGCAAACCCATCCAATAAAATCATCACCAAAGCCATCGGAGAAAATCCATTCAAAAAAATGAGAGAGATGAGAGAGCAGAGATGAGAGAGAAGATGGAGAGCAGAGATGAGAGAGCAAACCCATTCCAAAAAAAACATCACTGGAGCCATCAGACCAAATCCATTAAAAAAAAATGAGCGAGATGAGAGCGCAGAAATGAGAGAGAAGACGGAGAGCAGAGACGAGAGAGAGAGGGGCACAGACAAAATGAAAGAAATGAGAGACAGAGGAGAGAGAGTAGAGATAAAATACTATTTTTTTTTATACAATTCTGCTACAGTGCAATTCTAAAGATAGAATTGCACTGTAGCAAGTATTGTAAAAAATTTACAATACTTGCCTTTACCATTTTCTGATGTAGATGGTTTTAAGCTTATAAATGCTAAATTTCCCTTAGATATAGCATTAGCATTTTCCAATGCTAATGCTGCTTCGGTAATAATCTTTGTACCATATGATCAGCAAAATATACAGAAAGCAACAGAGAATCACAGAACAAAATAATAGTAGTTTACTTATTATTCGCATTTAAAAATATTTATATTGTATCTTTTTTTTTTTTGAGAAAATTTATATTGTATCTTACACAGAAGGTAGGTTACGTTAAGAAATACCGCGTTACAACTTACATGCGTGTATGTTTGTTACTCCATTATAAAAAGGAATCTCAACTGTAAAGTCCTACCTATTTCCTTATTTCTAGCCAATCATCCATGTCCCAACTCTAGAACAACCAGTCAACTAACCTCAGAGATCTCTCTCTCTCCCTCTCTTTTGTTGGGCTTTTCTTCTTTGATCTAAACAGGTTTCTTTTTTTAAGTGAGTTTATACTGCTAGAGAAAGAAGAAATTATTTCAGTGTACGGTTCGATTTGACAATCTGGCGGAGTTTGGTTTCAAAAGGTACCATATTTTCAAACCTACTCCTCGTACGTTTTTTTTTTTCTTCTTGTTTTTAGTTTTTACATATGTTTCTTTCCTCCTTTATTAATAACCCACATGGAGTATGTTGTGCAAGATTCAATATTGTTTGGACCAACGTGTATCAAAATTCTTAAAAAGCAAAGGATTCAGTTTTGTGTCAAATCGTTTTTATTCAAAATGAGTTTCCATTCAATCTGTTTTTACACAAACAATCACGCACTTTTTCCAAATTACTAGTAAAGGTGGTATGGAATACTGTCGGTTTTGGAATTCTCTTAATATGGGTTTTTTTTTTCTTTCTTGCTTTACTTGATAAGGATGATATATTTTGGTTTGATCTGAATTTGAAATTTTCTTGATATGGGGTTCGCGTGTTTGACACGGGGCATAATGAAAGTTTCTAATATGATGTTTGCTTGGAATTTTTTGGTATGTTAAAATAGGAGAGTTTTTGAAGAAACGTTATTGTTTGGTGAGGCTTCTGGAGAGAAGCTGATTCGAGTTCAACTCTGGCCGACACTCTAAACATATCTTCACAATCCAGAGCAAGTAATGATATTTTCTTTTCCAATTTCGGTTTGTGTTTGGGCTGGACTTTGTCATTAGTTTCACGCCTTCCCATTGATTACGGCTAACTTTTGACTCGATAAGAAGAAGAGATTTCCAATGTAATCTACGTTTATTGAGAACCTTTCTGCCATAGTTCAATTATTATTCATTAGAGCTGTGAGCAGCAATTGCGTAAAGAAGAAGAAGAAGAAGAAGAAGAAGTGCATACTCTGGTTTTCTCGAGGATTGTGAGCAAACCCATCTTCTAAAATGGCAAAACTCAATTGCTTTGCCTTGCTTGTTGGAAAGAAGAAGAAAGATAAGGTAAGAATCAGTTGAATTGTGAAGTATATATACGATTTTATTATTTGGGACTTATGTACCTGGTGATTTTCTAACTTCATTATTTTCGCTGTGTTTACTTCAGGGGAATAAGGAATCTTTGGGAAATGATGAACACAAGGGCCAGAAAACCCTGCAAGTCAAGATTGAACACCCTGTGAACTCGTCCAAGAGTGAAGAGTTAGCTTTGACGACTTTCACCGTTAAGGTACCTTATAACATCCCAAACAACTCTCAGTGCAGCGTCAAGGTTATGAGCAATAAGAGTCCTGTTGGGGATGAAGTAGTAGAGGTAGCTTATGAAGGGGAAGATGAACATGAAGAGAACTCCCCAATGAAGAAGAACTACTCTGACTTTGATCTCTCTGCTCATGAGGATCTTTCTGGTGATAAAGACTCAGGTTTGAGAAATGAAAACGCGGATTTCTCTTATCCAAGTGATACTTTGGTGAAAGAACAATTTGATGACAAAGATAGTGAAAAGGGTGTTGATATGATTCAAACCGGACATATTAGTGATCCCGGAGTTGGGAAGGCTGAGTTCTGGAGTTCCCCAAAGCTTAAGCGTTCATGCTCCAATGTGGAAACAAGAGATTTGCTTAGGAAGATAGCTGATCTTCATTTGCCTCCTTCCAAGTCACAGTCTTTTGAACAGTTGCAGGAATTATCTGAAAAAGTGAGGCAGAATATTGATCCTGGCAGCCCCAAGTCTGTAATGACCCACTGCAGTGCAGACAGGGTGATGTTGAAGAAGCATTCTTCAAGCCAAGTTCTCCCCTCTAGAAGTAGAAGATTGTGGTGGAAATTGTTCCTCTGGAGCCATAGAAACTTGCACAATGCATCATGGGCCATGAAATCACACTCACTTCCGACTAGAGCTGTGTCGAATCCACAAGGTGGTTATTCTTCAGATACACTTGAACCAAACCAAACTATGGAATTGGGCAAGATGGCATCACCTGGATCATTTACTGGAGAGTCCTTGAACAAAGGAGACAACAACAACAATGGTAACAAAAGCTGGAATGCTTTTCAGAATGGAGCTTCTGGTTTGTGGCCCCAGAACCAATGGGTTGCTTTCTCTTCCGATTCATCCCCCTTTGCAAGAGTAGATGAGTGGGTAAAAGGTCTCGAAACGCAATATCCACTTCCAGTGATTGATAACTATGAAAATGATGAGGGCATTACCTTCCCACCTTCTCCTGAGACTGGTAAATCACCAGCAAGAAGTCCAACTCACTTGACCCGGCAGCATGATATCAATTTTACAGAGGAGACTTTGCATGCCAATAGTGTCATAGAGTCTCTGAATTCCTCCTCAACAGTGGCTCACATCTCGGGTATTGGCTTAAAAGCTATCCCCATCATTTCAAGCTTCTTAAGTCTTCGATCTGTCAACTTGTCAAATAACTTCATAGGTAATGATCCTAGCATAAATAAAATATTCATTGGTTACACTTATCTTTAAGTCCTAATTGAGCTGATTGGTTATTTTTCTTCCTCAAATTGCAGTCCAAATTACTCCAGGATCTCTCCCAAAAGGCCTTCACACACTCAATTTGTCAAGAAACAAAATCAACACCATTGAAGGACTCAGAGAACTGACGCGATTACGGGTGCTTGATATCAGTTACAACCGCATTTCTAGAATTGGACATGGTACTTATCTTAATTGTGCCTGTTACTTTGGATATGAAGTTTAGATAGCTTAGTTGGGGTCCCTCTTAATTCATATAAATCTAAATTTTTGCTCTCGATTGTAATAGGGTTGTCCAACTGTACACTAATAAAGGAGCTGTATGTTGCTGGGAACAAGATTAGTGATGTTGAGGGACTACATAGGCTATTGAAGTTAACAGTCCTGGACCTGAGCTTCAACAAAATAACAACAACAAAAGCACTGGGCCAGCTTGTAGCCAACTACCACACTCTGCAGGCTCTTAATCTGTTAGGGAATCCAATCCAGAGCAATATCAGTGATGACCAGCTTCGCAAAGCAGTTTGTGATCTTCTTCCAAAGCTAGCGTACCTGAACAAACAGCCAATTAAACCTCAGCGGGCAAGGGAGCTACTGACAGATAGTGTTGCCAGAGCAGCACTTGGGAACAGAAGCTCTCGTAAAAAAGCAGGGAAGAGAACGAGCCAGTCCAAATCATTTTATGCCTCTGGGCATAAGAGCAGCGCAAGTGTTGTGCAGAAAAGCAAGAACAGGTCAAAAAGCCAAGCTCATCGGCAAATGTCCCTAATGAAAGCACCAGCTGCAGAGGCTTCTACATCCCATTAGATTGTGTCCCATTCTCCCGAAATCTATTTCCATATTTCAGTTTTTCTTTCTTGTGTTTCTTTCTCTTGGAAGACAGTTTGCAGGCTAGGCATCTTCTGTCTTTGGTTGTTTGATGAGAGTTTCATAAAAATGCAAATGCAATGTAATTGGAATGCAGTCTTGAGGTCTTTACGTTTTAGTTTGCTCTGATTCATCATGAGCATCCAATTTGGACAAAGTATTATGTTTCTCATTATATTGGATAGTTGTGAACTAGCATATGCAGTCTCGTCCATGTTAATTTGACTTAATAAAACTTTGTTGGGAACTCAAGGTAACTAATGATTCTAGTAGAGCATGAAAATTCTGGTTCTACTATAAGCCATTTATGAATTTGACCAGGACATGATATGAGAGTGTAAACCATATTGGACTAGAAGTCATAGAGAATTTATAGCCTAAGGAAATGATATTTTACTTCAATTCTTTTCTATCATAATAATAATATATCATTCATTTCAATGTGAACCCAGTCATAGATTCCTCCATTATTGTAATGAAATCTAAAAAGAGAGCAGTTTGCAAGCACCATATTTTAGCTAGTCTCTGATTGAGAAAAGAAAACTTGTACGAGGATAAAAACGAACTTCAAAAAAGAAGAAAAAGACATGAAGTAAGGAGAAACTAGTCTATGAACAGCCAAATAGTAAAAGGTAACTCCAAAACATAAGCCGATAGATTTATGGAAAAAACATAAGCCAACAGGATTTTGTTGCAAAACATGTTAAGTACTTTCTTTGGCAAAAATGAAAGTCATCAGAAATAGCAATCAAGAGAAATTAAGGAGCGACCTCACAACCCTTACCTTCTACATCAGATGTCCAAAGCAATGGAGAATTAAATGAATATCCTAGCTTGTGCACTGCTGCTACATGATTTACCTGCATAAAAGACCAGTCTACATATGATCCTTCAAGCAAGATAAATGATTTAAAGAGTTGCATTACTTGTAAAGCAGTAGGTACTACCATGAAGTTTGTAGACCAACACTTTATAAGGTGAAATAAGCACAAGGAAAGAGCAATAGACCAGTCCCCAAGAATCAGCTCTTTCCAGTTTTTTTTTTTTTTTTTTTTAGAAGAAAAAAAAATCTGTTTACATTGAGGTCAAAGTAGAGAAAGGAGAAAATATGACACAGGAAATTTTACATAGTTTGGCAATATGCGTAGTCCACAGGAGGCAACAGAATAAAGTTTCACTATAATTTTGCAGATTAGAACAATAGCTTCAAGTCACTCTCACAAAGCCAAACCTCAAATAACACCCTTGGTTCTCTCTCAAATAAATAGAGAACACTCTATTATATTTAGACAAGAACTGCAAAACACTCTTGCTTCCTATCTCTGGTGTGCACACACAGAAGAAGCTATCTCACTTAGTTGCTCACGCCTATCTCTCTTGCTCCACCTCTATTTATATCTAGAGGTTCAGCCAGAGTTGAAACAGGTTCATCACATGAAAATAATGGCAAGACTTCTATTGCCAAAAGAAATAAACAATTTCGGCCAAGAATCCATTCAACAACTCTACAACGTTTAATGCTAGTGTGATGTAGGTGTATAATATTTCTTCACTCATGCTTCTTGTTGGATTGCCAACCTAGGCTTGGTTGAATATCAAGCCACACTTTTTGACAAGCGCATGCAAACATTTAATGGCTTGTTGACTAATGTCAAGCCACCGAATTTTGATAATTCAAGCCATTGTAACAAAGTTCAAATAGAGGAGGATTAAGGGGTTAATCTTTTGATCCATATTTTGTCAAGATTACCCCAACTAAATTTTCGCATGAAAGAAGAAACTATTCCTCCCCTTATTATTAACACATTTTCTAACCTTATGCTTTAAAAAAAATATTAACTCAATTTGAGAGGTATGAAGGCATTTCATGCAAGGTCTAGTCATCTACTAGTGCACCATAAAAAATTTTCTTTCAGAATGCACTGGCTGTTACAGAACATATGACTGGTAACATATTCTTTCCCGTTAAAGACCAGTTCTCTAGTACTAACTTATCGCTAAAGGTTTAAACTTTAAAAGTTGTCAAACAAACTCAAAGCTTAAAATCAAAGGACAATGGACCATGAATGAAGGATTTTCATAATCAATGAAAGGTTTGAGTAAAACAAATGAACTATAAAACCACAGTGCTAGAAAAACAAACCATACGCATGTAGTCCTCGTAGGATGAATGCCTAGCCTGTAAACACCTTCGCTGACACTGTGTCCTTGCCCCTACATGGATCCTACTTCCTAGTAGATCTTTTCATTTGCTTTAGTTTAATTCTGTCAACTGTTGTGTGTTAACTGTCAATCATCAATAGAAAAAAAAACTTGACCAATGCTATATGAATTTTTCTTTGGAACTTGGGGTGATTTTCAAGCACAAATAGTCAAGGGCATTACAAGTTTACAGCCATAGGTTCATCCTAATTGCCATAATGACATAAGACATTACTGGCACTAAAACAACATTGAACTATACATGATTTAGCAGAAGATACAGAGTTAAAAATTATACATAAACTGCTTCCAGCCATAATGTGATGCCCCAACTCAAAACCAACAAAATGGAACTCAAATTTGAGAAAGCCTTTAAAATAGAGAATAAAAAAGTTTCACATCAGGAAAAGGAGAATTAAACTCAGCCGCAAGCAACAATAAGTTACTGCATTCCATTAATTGATATAAGTCATATAACTAAGAAATGGCATAAATTTTCCAGAAGATTGATACAAAAACAGGAAACAAAGATTTTCAAGGACCCATCCTTTATACCTTACATTTCTACAATACAAAAACGCATTGAGTTTCCTTGGTGTGCTACTTTATTAGTAAAAGCAAAGCACCTAAGAATGAACCTTCTCAATCCCAAAATAGACTGATTGATACAAAATCCAAGTACACTCGTACAGCTTAAACTCTTATCTATAGTTCATTTCTTCTAAAGGCAAAAACCTGGCTCCATTTCCTGCATTTCAGCTAACCTACACAGCTTCTCATTGAAAACCACCTGTGGATCCTTGTTGATCAAAACCCCATTTTCATCATAAGCATCTTTCAAGAAAACAACCCAGTTCATCTCGGTCCCCGCCAAATAAAACGTTCTGGGCTGCTTCAAAAGCATCTGATAAGTATGTCTAGTCAAACTAAACTCCTCCTTAAACTCCACAATGTGATGTATAGACGCCCTCTTCTCCAATGTCAAGCTCAAGAACTCGTGCAAAACCCCGACCCTATACTTCTCCGCCTCCAATGTCCAAACATCCAACTTCGAACCATCCCCGGAATAAGGCGAAACCAACGGAAGCGTGTTCAACAAGTTAAGCTTCCGGGAATCCTCGAAATCCAAATCCAAATCCTTCCCATGTTTCACTGGAAACTTAAATGCCCTCTTAGCCTTATCCTCATCAACCATAAACTCCATCTCCAATGCACTCACAGCTAAAGAAGGATCCCAATTCACCAATTCAAGCACTCTCCTCCCATCTCCCTCAACCACAACCCGAAAAAAATCCGGGTACTTCAAAACCCGGTCACGAAAATCTTCAGGAATCCCGAAAATCTGCCTACAATGGTGAATTTTGCTCAAAGCAATGCGCTTATTAACAGACATCATGAGCAATTTCCGAACCGTGGCGACACGCTGGGACTCCATGGAATTGAAAATGGCTTGCTCTTCTAAGAGCAAGTCTTCCATTAAGTCGGTGAACCCGAACCACATCTTGGAGTCGGTGTGGCGGTAGGTTTGGAAGAGCAGAGGGTGGCGGAGGATGGAGCGGGAGACCTTGCGGCCGCGAGGGAAGCCGAGCTCGCGGTGGAGCTTGCCGGCGTCGTCGAGGCGGAGGACGTGTTCGGGTTGGGAGGAGAGGAAGGTCTTGGATTTGGTGGCGAATCGGAAGTGGGAGTCGCGCTGGACGATGCGCTCGAAGTGGGGGATTAGGTTTGGGTTGGATTGGACGTGTTTTGTGCGTGGGGATTCTTTGTTTCGCTTGCGTTTTTTCTTGAACTTTTTGGGGGTTTTGGTGACGAGAAAGGAAGTGGAGAATGGGGAGGTGAAGAAGAGTGAGAGGAATGGGTTTGAGTTGGGATTTAGAGTCTGGGTTTTGGTGTTGGTTCTGGACAGGACTAGGCGCCAAGCCATGGAATTTTGGATTCGACTGAGAGAGTGTTAGAGCGAGAGAGAGAGAGGCTTTTATATATGTGTTTTGTTTTAGCGAAAAGGCACTGGTGGGATTGAGATTTGGCAAAAAATCAAAACTGAAACTTCTTAAAAAAATCCGACCTACCGGATTCGAACCAGTGACCTAAGGATACCAGTCGGGTTTTAGTCCCACTACAGTCCTCCGCTCTACCAACTGAGCTAAGGTCGGATTGATGAGAGTGATCTAGCATCGTTTATTATATAACGCTAGTAAATTGGCTCTTAAAAGTTGTCCAATGACATTATTGTAATATAATACAGCTCTAAATTAAATGATATTTAGATAATCAAAATTTGTAGTTGGTAAAATTGAGAAGAAAAACAATACAACATTTTTTTTTAATAAAAAGAATTTACAACAAGGAACTTGAATAAATTTTCCTAATTATGATAAAGATGATTCTCTTCTGTTTCTGAAAACTCTCTATAAGACTAAAATCTTTCTCTTGCCTTTCCTTGTAAACTCATACCCTAGTACTTTAACTCCTATTTCATCACTCCCGTCCTTGAGGCTTGTTCTACTACTTTTTTCTTTTTCACTATCTCCCTTTTGTTGAGGTATGGGGTGAGTATTTATACTAGCTTCCTATTAATGGTTGATGGGGTAATGGGTTGTTGTCTCACCACCTCCTTTTGCCCATGTTAAGAGGAAGTAGTAGGCTTGCAAGTTGCAATAGACTACTCTATTATTCAAATGGGTCATTGAACATTTAATGCTGAGTGGATGCTGTTAAGTAAGGATAATTAATGCGGAGGTAACTGTTACTTCTTTTATTGGTGTTTCTTCCTTGCCTAACTGAGCCTTTCTTTTTAGCTACTTCCCTCTTTCCTCTGTTAGTGATCTCAGTTTGATCCTAAATGGGCTTTTTCTTGGCTATTACAATTAGGCCTCTATTGTACAGTAATCAACAAGTGCGAGATAAAGATTGTAAGTAATCAATAGCCATTATTGTTATTCTTTTGTATTTTTGTACTACAAAGACATTTGTCTATATGTTGTATCATTGGTAGATGACCACTTCGTAAACAATGACACGTTGCACTTTATTCTTATATTTTATTTTATGTTCTTATAAGACAACTTTCGTTATAATAGCTATACACTCAATATGTACATACTTGATTTTGAGATACAAAAAAGTAACAGCTATGCGTGGTGGACTGACTCTTATAATTAAAAACTGATAACTCACCCTTCCATAAAAAAATGTACATTAAAAATTACACCCGACCAAATTACATAATGATCCACTGTATTATAAATATGCTACAAATTCAATCAAACTTTGTCTATAGTCTCACGAACATGCCTTTACCTGCATGGATAATTGAACGAAAGCAGTAGTAGTCACGTCAAAAAGCATCTCCGATTTAGAGCTCTATTTCTTGTCTCGGCAAGATTAGAGGAGGAGAGACCTAATTAAATCCATAAGGCTGTGTGTGATTGTTGTTTTTAGTAACGACGAGGAGTTAATGATGGAGAGATAAATTGCTGGAAGCAGATTGGAAGTAGGTGACGTAGTAACCGCGTGATACTAGGAAGGTTTAAATTTGTGTATTGGTGCAAGTGTTCGCTCGGTTTTGCTGGTAAATCCATCTACCACTCATCCTCATCATAGTTCAATTATAAATCCACATTTGTCTGCTCCATTGTATTAAACGTAAGGCACATGAGCTTTTGGACATCCTTACATTCTTCAAATCAAACTAGTATAAAGCTCATGGCATCGACTTTGAACACTTACGTGATCAAAGAACACTGTTTTGCTTCAACTTGAAGTTTTTCTATCTTATCCAATCCAACTTCAGAGTGAGGGAACCGCATTTAATCGCCAGTCAAGACAAGTATACTTCTGAAGTAGAAAGCATTATGAAGACAGGCTAAGAAGGTGAAGTATAATAGAATGGCATGAATTAGTATGTCAATGAACGTAATTGATTTTTGCTAAAGAAGAAAAAGGCAGAACATGAAAAACTAATTCCTTCACAAAAATAATACACTGCCAAAAAGCTTATATACTACAGCAAACATCTGCTTATTCTGTAATTATCTTCACAATCTTAATCATGTGGTTGTATAGTTATAATGAAACATCAAATTGAAAATTAAATCTCATCCTATATTTCTGACTTGCTCTGCACTCAACTGCGTAATTACATGGCCCTATGCAAGCCTTACGGCTCCATAGGAGTTGTGGTTAATTCCACCAAGACTCTTCTCTTTCTCTCTCTGTTTTCTGTTCAAAAATTCTCAATCCACCTTTTCATGGCGGAGCTTTATGATGATTAATTAACGTCCAGAAAATGAATATGGATACTATGATCTAATTTCTTGGGCTCCCATTGATATCTCATAATTACTTAGCTTGTCTCTTAAAGAACGGTTTCTGGCAGATAAGAAGTCTCTCATCACTATTACTTTCAACTTCTACAACCCGTGCATCCCACTTCAGCCGTGTTATCGTAGTTCTTGCTGATTCAATGAGGGGAGCTGTGTCGCGGATTATCACCCAACCCTGCAGCAACCATTATATCAGCATATTTAACATGGTAGAGCAAATGAAAAGCCATTTAACACAGCAACCATTACGTGAATATCGTATTTTTGTGGCATTTATAATAATTAACACCAATCCTTTCAAACCATCTGGGGTTTCTTTTACTCTGGACAATCATTTATTAACCATATTTCAGGGTTTTGATTTTCTCTAGCTGCATTACTCTAGATTTGAGGGGGGGCTTTTGTTTTTTTTCTTGTTTTTAAGTTCAAACAAATTGAATTATTCAATTTCATGAGGTTTTTCAAACACAGCCTTGAAAAAAGCTAGATATTGAATTTGTCTGGGATCTCCTTTTTTTCCATGCTATACCCCAATATATGATTTGTGAGACTTTAGGAATCATATAACTCATGACTGATTATAAACAAACAGATATTTGCTAATCAAGTATGAACATGTAAAATTGCTATTCATATGTTTGTACCTTTTTTTTAAAGTTGTTTGTTATATAATTAAGCGCATTCATTAAAAAAAAAAAAAAAAAAAAAAAAAATCTTTACTGCAACAAGCAGCCAGCATATATGTCCGTTTCTGATCAGTCAGTATGATGTATCTTTCCTATTAGTGGTCAGCCTACCTCTTATTCTTACCATAAGTAACATGTAAAGTTGCAGAAGATCTAATATGAACTAAAGACAACAGAGACTCAAGTCCATGTATATCACCCCATCAAAAAAAAAAAAAAAAGTCCATGTATATCACACCATTCAAATGATTTTGACACATTTCATAGAAGAGGTTAATAAAATGACATCAAAGTGCAAAATAAATAAATTTAGGCACATGAAAATGGTATTGTAGATTTATGGGGGACTCCACGAGGAAAAAATTGTTTTTATTATGCAATCTCTCATATATCTATGGACACTAATTGCTTCGAGCATGTCTAATGATTTTTCTGCTCCACCCTTGGCCATTAAATTAAAGGTTTATTTCAAGAATAAGGCGACCAATGCATAATGATTATATATAGAACTAAAATAGAGAATTATATGATTTGGTACCTCTGGACGAAGTATTCGATCAATCTCAGTGAACAGATCAAGTGTGGTGCAACGGCGCTGCTGGACACTTTCAAGGGATAGCAGTCCGGCTGCATGCACCAAGTCATAAGTTCTAGGATATGTTGGAAAGGCTTCACACCTGAAAGGAAAATGGAATTATTATATATACAAGATCAAAGCATAAATTATTTACAATAACCAGATAAAAGTACAATACAGTGGCTAACTTCTTTGTGAAGCAAATGATACCAAATTAGTTCCTTATAATTCTATATTACTCAAAAAATCATTCTGCAACAGTGCTGAGTTTTCAAGGGATCCTTGAATCGTATCATATAATTCTGTTATTATGGCATATCCTTAGAATGCATAACTTCTTTCAGAGTTACTTTATAATCTTTGGTAATTTGATTCACCAATACTCCCAACTAGCTCCAAGCTCCAAATTATTTGAATGCTAAAAATCAAATCCCCTATACTGATACTATTACTAAGTACCCTTAAAATTCTCACCAAACGTATCTGAAATATAGAATTGGCAGGTAACCACCTACAAATTAAAGTAACTGTAAATCTTTTCCAATCAACACTTTCACTAGTAGACATGTAATGCCAGCCAAGTTCAACAGAAGGATTGGAAAGACAAGCCCCCTTCAAAAAGGTTAGTACTTATCCATTCTGTTTAAGATGACCCACCAAATAAATTTTTAAATAAAAGTTCCTGGAACAAGACAGCCAATTGAAAAGATATCTGGAAGGGGACAGCAAACATGTAACTTGGATCAATTTATCTCCAGGGTTCACTGACTAAACTAACTAACCTGATATACTATCCTTGCATGTATATGAAAGACTGGAGCAATAGAATAACATTTAGTTGAGATTCCAGGTCAAGCAAGAATACCAAGATGTATCATTTATACAGAAAGAAAAATGGTAGGAAGAAGGTTACATTACCAATCATGCAATACACCAACAAAACCCCTGTCCATGATCAAGGGAAGGTAGTTCGGTCCATTTGTAGGGACCACATTCATGACCCACACAGACTTCTTGGCTCTCAATAACGCAGCATTGAAACCACCAAAATTAGCATTCATGTCTAGTACATTTCTAAGCATGTTATAAGGTGGTGAAGGATCCTCATCACCAGGTCTCTTTGGATGGTCAGAGAATATCAATGGTGACAGAAGAGACCAATAATTACGGACCATCACTTGCCAGTTGTCAGTATCCTCGGCAAATTCTTCGGGGTGCAAACCTGACCAAACATTTAAAAATTAACATATAATACGACAAAGAATATTACAGACAAATTTTTTTATCCTACATGGTTTTTATTTTGCCATTTGCATGCTGTTCCATACTGTGCAAGAATATAAAAAATACCAGATAATGCAAGTTCATTCTTGTTCAAGTTGGTCCTTGATGGCCAGGTTGTCCTCTCTTCAATAGGAATCCATCGGCGGCTTTGTGTCCCCCCAATGCAGGCTTGGAGTGGTCGATAATATGGAGTTTCAACATCTTGGCTTTTGCTACATATCGAAGGGCCCGATGAGGACTTCCTATAAAAACAAGCAGGTAATACTATGACTCAGGACTATTCTTACTTATGCACAAAACCACCCATACTCTATGATATAAATCTCGTTATATCTATGTTCACCTACATACAGATCTAATACATATATAGAGGTGTGTGTGTCTTATGTTGGCAGCCATACCATGAACTATAACAATTCCTTTTACTTGTCTTTTTCCAAATAATAGTTCCTTCTTGCGTTGATAACATCTTCCAGCAAAGATTCTCTGCAAAACTATGGACAAAATTTGCCGTAATTTTTTGTTTCTCTTTGGTACGAGTTACTCTTTGAACTTTGTTCTCCTGTGATGTCCAGACAAAGTATCCGCCAGGCTTTAATAATCTATCAACTTCAATCAAGTAAATACCATCTGTACCACATCAAATGAATATGCAGTTAATAAGACCAACCTAAGACCCAACAGTTTACACAAGTGAATAGAGAACTAGAGTACTAGTCACCATTCAAAGATTAATTCAAATTAGTTTTTGGCATATCAAAATGACTGGTTTTCATAAGTAATATTTAAATAAGCCTTAATGCAAAAATGTTAAAACATCTCAAATCTGTAAAATCTTTACTACATGATATTCAAAACAGACAGATAGTAGCATTGCCTGGAATACAAATTATTCACAAGATCATAAATCTTTCATTATGTTAGGCATTTGGTGACTTAATCATTTGGGAATTCTAAGCTTTATGACATGCCTTAGTATGTTCACCACTTCAATAACATAAAAAACAAAAAAATCCACCCGGCATGCCTTAAATCACCTACTAATTACCTGCAGAAAAGAATATGAAGGCAGATATTACGTAATAAATTTTATTCAAAAGGTGAAACAATAAAAAAAGATCTCTTTCTTTTTCAAATTAATTTCATAGTAACTTGGGCACTAGTAATCTAGAATTCTATTTGGAACAGACTGAAATATACAGAAGGAAAAGACACAGGTGAAAACAAAAAGGCAAAATATGGAAGAAGCATGTTTGCCTTTGTGGATAAAGGTAAACATATTTACTCCATTTTTTGTAGAATATATACATGTTTGCTCAATTATGTCCTTAATTTAACATCACTTCCACATTTAATTTTTAAGTACTGATACCTTTTTGGGCCCAATCAATGCCGCACCATGCACAATGCACCATATCAAAAGAGAGAGATGGATATGGCAACTGTTTTGAAGTAAAGGAACCAATCATTGCAGGAAGACCCCTTTCACTAGTCAGTTGAACTTGACTGCGCGAAGCCTCATAGTTTGCAACACACATAGTTAAGAGCTGACTGGAAGAGAGATGTGCTCCAAAGCTACCATATCCACATCCTATATCCAGGATGGTTCTAACCTGCAAAATTTAGGAGCTCATCATGTTCTGTCACCATTTCAGACAAGGAAGGCAATGTACAAGTCAAGTCTCTGAAAATTGGTGTAGGTTGAATCAGACCACAAGCACACATCAGAATTCAGAAGGATATTAACAAATGAATTGCATACATATGTAATATACATCAAGATGTCGAATATGCAATGCTTCAATAAATATACTGGGGAAAGATCTTTATGTAACTCTATGAAGCTAGCTTCTGTGTCAAAATAGTAATAAAGCAACCCTAAGATGATTTGACAGACATAATAAATCAAACAATAGACAACAACCTGTATAAAAAGCTTCATAACACCAAAGAAACTGATAAAAGCAGTCAATGATGTCATGCAATTGCTACAGAATTTCTAATCGTGTTGGGATTGGGTACCATGAAGTTACAATATGCTTGAAACATTTCAGACTTCACATGTCCTGAGTTGTATTTTCAGGACAAAGGCGAAATTTGATACATGCATAAACAAGCTGCACTATTTGATTGTAAGAGGGGTTCGTTCTTCTTCTTTTTTTTCCAAAGGCGTATCCTAACATCCAGGGTGGTAGTTTGGCTTGGACCTCACCAGTTTATTATAATTACACACATGATGAGACTAAAGGGATATACTAGAAATGATATGAACACTCACCAGATGATGGAGATGGACAACCAAAATAATTAAACAAAAAACATGTTTAACGTGTAGATTCTAACAAAAAGTAAATGACCACCTACCCCAATATGTATAAAGCTAGATTCATTTCTCAGCCCAATCATTTCTGCAATTTGATGCGAGTAGTCTTCAATTCCATCAAACGTGGGAGAGTCTGAACGGAATGCGATCTGCTCTTCCTCCAGCATCATCATCCTGCATATACATGACATGGATAAATTAAATAAAGATCAAGGAGAATTTAAAGCTCATATAAAAGAGAGTTGCTAATACCAGACTCTGCTTACCTCCTGGTCACTGTTGAGGACATTATCTCCTGTGGGTTGTATTTAACATTTGCAAACCAGATGACATCTTTTCCAGTAGGCCACCTGAGAGGAATTTTGTATTTCACAGGTGGAAGAACCAAACAGTTTTCCCTCGATCCATGCCCACAAAATCGGTCATATTCATTGCCATCCGTATAACCCAAAGCGATATTCTCAGAGACATTGAAGCAAGGAACATGATGCTCAAACTCCTCAGGACAGAATTCCAACTCTTTCAACCTTGAGGAACCAAGAGAAAGCTCCCCAATATCCCACAAATCTACAACAAGTTGCTCTTGGAGTCGCCTATAACCGTGAAATATGTGACCCCTCGAGGATGCAGAAATAGAAATCGTCCACCAAAAAGATCCAGTGAGAGCAAGAATTACAATCGATATCAGACTGAACTTCAAAAGCAGCATTGCTAATTTGTGCCGACTTCTCGGAGTTCCACTGATCAATGAATCGGGTGCAAAACCATTCTCGCTGATACCATTTTTGAGAGTAGAATTATCTGAGAGATTTAGATGATAAGGATACTTCGCAGATAGAATACTTTGATCAGAACCCCTTCTATCTAAGTCTTCCTTTTCTGTTCTATCTTTCATTTGAGAGTCCCACAAATCATTGTTGCTCCCAGAGAGTCGTACTCCTCCAGATACACCTCTATGCAGAGGCCTCGACATCCTCTGACCTGAAAACCCCACCACAATAAAATTGCAACAAAATAAAACCGATGAAGAAAACAAAATCCAGAAAAGTCTTTCACTCAAACACAGTTCACAGAATGAAAAGAAACAGAGAAAACCCCACACTCAAAATTAATGAAAAACCAGTTAAACCTATGAAACAAAGATGCCCAGATATGTTTTCTTTTTTTTCACTGGAACGAGTTAAATCCTAAAAAACATGCAAACCCAGAACTGTTTTCTAATCAACTGAGATAAAACTCAAAAAGTCTGAAACATAGAATTTAAGGAAAATTTTAGTCTTGGATAAAGCCCTGTCCATCCAATTTACAATACTAAACCCACAAACCCGAATAAAAAAACAAGAAGAAAACTTTCCTAATAATAAAGTAAAAGACTCACAGAACCCAAAAAAGGAAACAAAAGCGTAATTGGGATTCAGAGAAAACGAAGGGAAAGTCAAGCAGATACATTTCCATTCAACAAAACACCAAAATCAGCTCAGTGAGTTCTGTAACCCCAAGTGTCCACTAAAGGCCAACTCAACTCCATTTTTATCTTTCTTCCCAAAAAAAAAAAAAAAAAGTTAACTTTGGTTCACTATTCATAAACGAACAAAATCCCATTTAGATCAATTCAATGGGTATCACAAACTAGCAATGCATCTTTTGAAAATCAAATCAAGCAAAGTTTTTGAAAAGCGAACACTACCTTATTGAATGAGTGGCAAAGCTGATATAGAGCAAACAAAGCCCTTTAGAAAACCAGTGTGAAAATTGCTGAACGAAGAAAAAAAAAACACACACTTCTGTAGATTTCTTTTCTTTTATTTAGCTATCAGTCCTAATCCAATTGCTTCTCTATATTCTCTCACTCTCTCTTCCACTGTGCTCAATGCTTAGCAGTTAGCAAAGAGAGAGGGGGAACACAGTGTGAGAACAAAGAGATTTTGTACTGATCCAATCACGACAGGGCTCGTGAATACTTTTTAATTTTTTTTGATTATCTAATATTTTATTTTATTTTTTTTAATTATGATAACTATTAAAATTGCGTATCACAGTATAAATGTGAAAGATCGAAATAATTGCACTTTTTTAGTGCAGTAGTGGTATAATTTATAACCATTACGTTAATTACTAATGTACACTCTACGAGTCTCTTATTAAACACGCGATCTCTCTCACCAGTTGAGTTCTCAAGTTCTAACCCAACTGTAATTCTCTCTTTATTTATGAGTTATGACACTCAGACCCAAATCTCATTTCCTAGAGAGAGAAAGAGAAAGAGAGAGAGAGAGAGAGAGTTAGAAAAGGAAGCCCCAACGAAATAGACTCCGACCCATTTTTCGTTAGTCACGTCTCTTTCTCTCTAGAACAATTTAATTCTGATAAATGTTTAAAAACAACAACCTAGCGTGCCTTTGGATTGGGGTATTGCCCAATATGCGCGTTATGCGTTTTTTTTTATGAGTCTTATGAGTATTGTTTACTTTTCTACTAAAGAGTTTAGTGGATCTTATGAGTACTATTTACTTTTCTATCAAACTTAGTAAAACATAGATTTTTAAGTAAATTTGGACCCATAATATTATTTATGTTTTTAAAAATTATTTTGTTATAGTATTTTTAACAATAAATTTTTAATTTTTAACAAATAAATGGTATCTAAACACATTCTTAATACTTAAAATTTATTACAAATTTATTGTAAAAATGTTGTAATCGTGACATTTTTGTTTTTAATGTGAGACTTATCATTGACCCTGTTTTGGGATGAGGTACCGCTTTCTCTTATATAAAAAACAACCAAAGTGACCGACCTGTTTCTGTTTCTATAGGGAAAAAAACGATGGGAATTGTTTTTCCTTGCTGGCTAGCTAGCGTGATGGACGTTTGTACGTATGTGAGTGATAGTGTTAAAATGGTAGATCTGAATTGTGAGAGAGAGTTTCTCAAAAAAAAAAAAAAGAATTGAGAGAGAGAGAGAGTGTGTGACACTTATTAATAAAATCATATAATAGTAAAAGACTTTAAAAGATTGGTATTTGGATCACATTTGACTTGCGCCTAATTTGACGGATTGGGACCCTGTTTCTTTATTTATTTTGGTGTATTAAATATTTTATTTACAGTTAGTTCTCTTTCCACATTTCACACACTCCTTGTCCATTACTCATTACGCATTAACTAGCTCGCGGTGGGTCATTTAACACTTCCACGGCACTCGCACATTGGTGGTAACAAAATAACAAATAACTGATAAATACTAAGAATTTTCACAATTATGTTGCCGTATTTATTGATGTAGTTCATATAATTATATATTGCTGCAATATTAACTTAACATCTTTTTTTTTTTTGGGAGAGAATATTAACTTAACATCTTGAACTTATAAAAAAAAAATCTATGAAATTTTGTGTCCTATAGTTAATTAAAAAACCCAAATTTCCCTTTGTATCTAATTAGCTCAAAATCTGTGTGTAGCAACCAATTTATAAAAAAAGTAAAGAGACTTTTATATGATTTTCTCTGTCGGTGGTGTCACTGGTGTGTGGTCTCGTGGAGACGAAATGTTGCGGCTTTTGGATTCAAAAGGGCAGAGGATCTAAGAGTAAGACAGATTTTCAACCTTAATTACTGCGCGGTAATCATGCCAATTGCCAAGGCCTGGATCAAGTGTACAAACCGCCCTACTAGGCACAACACAAAAGCCGACCCCTACTCTCTCTTTTTCCCACTTTAGACACTCCCATGTTACTTGTTTATATATATATATATATTCATTAGTTTATGGAGGGAGATTTGAACTATTATAAGATTTTATAAAATTTTATTGGATTTTGAAAATAATAACAAGTATTAGTTGAGCTATCAAACTCTTGGCTTGGTTATATTATTAATCATTTTTAATCTAATGAATTGTATTATTAGTCTTTTGTACTATTAATTATACAATGTGTTATTTGTCTTTTGTACTATGTTGAAAGTTCAAAACTAATAGTCAATAATACCACCACGCATCTTTGATACTGCGGTCATTCCATAAGTATAAGTACTTGTGGTGTGTGAGGGGTAAGAGCCGGAGTTCAAGTCTCTAGGTAGGAGTTTCACACACATATACACTTAGATTATGTTAGAGTATAAATTCTATCTTGTATAAAAAAATAATAATAATAGTCAATAATGTAGTAGAATAAAGTTTAATAAATAAATATTTGTATTTTTTTTTTAAGGATCAAATGAGCAAGGTTTATTCACCAACTACAAAATCAAAAACAAAAATACTATGAATGTCTAAGGAAATAGATTCCATACAGAATAGCAAAGGAAAAAAATAATCTAGTTCTTTTTTTGCTAAGGCATGAGCTAATCATTGTCTTGCCTCCTAATATGAGAGAATGAATGATTTTAAATATAACCAACAATAGACTTAGTGTCATTTACAAAATAACTGATAGAAGACGGATAAATATTTGTATTTGATACATGTGAGGGCTATGGCCCAAAGTAATGTATTGGGTCTTGGGCTTTGTCCGAGGATACTAACAAATCCGAGGAGACAAACATGACTTAGGTGATCTACGTTACAAGCCTTATCATTGGGAGACAAAGAAAAGAAAGTCCGAGGAGGAACTTCTCCTCAAACACGGCAAACCCGGAGCAAATGTATATTCAAACTGTTGAAGCGCACTCCTTGAACACGTGAAGGAAAGAAAACTCAAAATATCTAAGGAAAAGCTGCCACCACCACATTAGATACACCACAACTGCTTTTCTGACCGCATTAATGTGGAGAAGACCCCTGAACAGTGCTACCTTAGCTGCCGCAACTCACAAAGGACTGAAAGGGGTGTCTGATGGGATGGGTGCTAAAGTAAGGGTCCAGGTGATTAACAAGTGTAAGGTCCAGATGATCAGAGATGCCCTATATAATGTAGAAAAGCTCCCATAAAAAGGAGGTAGAAAAAAGGAAAGGGGAGGAGGTTAGTATGTAAAAAGAACCCTGGTGTGGTGATCTGTAATCATAAGTAAAATTCTAGCCTCCTCGGACAGAAAGTCCTTTGACCATGATAACTTTTATTCGTATCTAGTTACTCCTAAATCCCATGCAAGCTATTGCTCAACTCATTTTAACCTAGTTCTTTGACCCATACTCTACGAAATTCATTGTATTGGACTCTTTGGATCAAGATTCCATAAGATTTGGGCTTGAGCTTCAAATCTTGTCCTTACAACACATTTAATTAAAAATAGGAGTAATTGAGATTTAAAAAAAAAGAGTAACAAATAAATTAAATAAATTATTTATTAAATATAACATATCTAATTTAATTATAGTTTGTTGACATATAATCAAAATTTGTTTAATTTTGATTTCCTTGAAAAAGGAGATAAGTTTTAATCAGTTTAAGCTAATATAGTTTTTTTATAAGATTAAACCTAATCTAACATATTTTAATTAATTTTATTCGTAACTCTAAACACTAGATTGAAATTTTATATATAGAGACAGAGAGAGAGAGAGAGTTGGGTGCAAGTTACACATAATGTAACTCTAAGTAATATTATACCACCCAATAACTTTTTATTGGATTAATATTTTGAAAATTCAACCGTTGAATTACATGTTCTATATGTTCTTAACATGCATGCCAATTTTCATATTAATTGGATGCTATTTACCATTTGATCCATAAACTCATATTTTATGCATTATTTTAAACTACAAAAATTTGAATTTTAACAATTGATTGATGACATGGATATTAATTTTTGATCATCTTGAAATTTTGCAAATATAAAGAATATACAAAGATAATGTAATCTAACGGTGGATTTGTCAATATTCGCATCCAATTAAAAAATATTGAGCGGTGTAGCATTACTTAGAATTACACCATATGTAACTTGAACCCAACTCATATATATATGGTTGGGTTCAGTGTAATTTTAAACAATGTTACACCACTCAATATTTTTTTTAATTGAATGCGAATTTTAACAAATCCACAGTTAGATTACATTATCTTTGTGTATTTTCCATACTTGCAAAAATTTCGAGATGATTAAATATCAATAGTCATGTCATCAATCAACTGTTTAAGTTCAAATTTTTGTAGTTTAAACTAATGAATAAAATTTGAGTTTATGGATCGAATAGTAAATAACAACTAATTGGCATGAATATTGGTATGCATGTTAAGAACATATAAAAAATATAATCCAACGGTGAAAATTTTAAAATATGAATTCAATAACAAGTTATTGGATAATGTAATATATATTTATATTGTAGGGGGACGACGATCAAAAGTGGTTAATGGAGGCAGTAAGAGTAAGTCCGAGGAGAGGACTTGTTTTACTAGTAAGGGATTTGGGATGATGTCGAGAACCCGGAATGAAGGAAACCTGGTGCAATCCTCGAGGAGACGAAGGTAACTAGGTTTTGAATACGGCGGAGAATAAAAATGAAGAATAAGGCAGTCATCCCCTCCGCATTAAATGCATTGTAACCACTAGCCTAGCCGCATTAGTGGCGAAATGACCATGAATAGTGGCCACACAGCTAAAAACTTCAGTAGGCCTGTTAAGTTAGGCATTGATGGGACAAGTATCAAGGAAGTGAAATCCTAACCCTCCAAATGTAAAATCCAAATGCAATCCGACTAACTATATAAAGCCAGGAAACATCTGAATCAGAGAGAGAGAGGAGGGAGAAAGGGAAGTGCAAGGATAGGTGAATTGACCAACTTTAGAACTCTTCCTCGGACTATCCTGAGGACAAACACTTAATAAAAATAGAGTTTTTCTTTCTCTCTTCAACTTGAAATCCACACACTATAAACTTATCTGTTCATTACTTGTTGTGTTGAATCCAGGTACTAAAAAGGGGGATCTCACTTTCCACCTCTAGAAATATATTGTGTGTGCAAAAATAACACGTTAGTGTCCACATGGTTTCTTTTTAGTTGTCCATTTTTTTTTACTTGCTACAATTGGCGCCATCTATGGGAAGTTCTCCCAAGGTACCCCTGCAAAATCTTACTGTGATAGATGGTCCCAAGCGCAGCGTGTAATTGGAATCTGTGGGATCCCAGCGCAGAGACCATTTTGTTAATCTCGAGCGATAGAGGGACCATCATATGGCTCATACTCCAAGCGAGAGGGGGCCCTCTGAGCGAATTGGCCAGCATAAAGCCAGTCACCATTCGCCTAATGAGGAAATGCATAAGCTAGAGAAGAAGGTGGAGTGATTTCATTGACGTCTTCATCGCAAAGCTCGAATAAGGGAGGATAGAACTCCCTCCCCAGATCAATATTCAAGTACAAGAATCGACGAAAGTTACTGTCCTCGAAGTAGAACTCTACCAAGCAAATCATTTACGTCATCAACCTGTCAAACTTCTGGGTGTTGATGGCCATTTTGGAAGTCCAAGTGGAAAGGAAAAGCCTAGCAATGCGGATAGAAAAGAATTGGTAAATGGATAGAAAACCCATTAAGCCCAAGCAGCAGGAATAGTGGATCATAGGCTCATGAGATAAACAAATGGGCCTTGAAGAGGTAAATGAGCTTAAAGGAGCCCGGAAAAAGAAAAATAAGCAAACCATAGGTAGTATATGGTGTGGAAAAGTGAGAATGGGCCACGGCAGACCCAAAGTAATGAAAGTAAAGAAAGTAAGGGGTTGATGGTAAGCCCATGAACCCCCAAGGACGAGGGATAATGTAATTGGGCCGGGGAAGCCCAAAGAACTCAGTAGAAGCCCATGGGAATGCAAAGTTAAGAAAATGGCCAAAAAAGCCCAAGGAAAGCAAATGAGTCAGGGATGCCCAAGAGAAAACAAATGGGACACAGGAGCCTGCCAGTGATGTAATAAAAGAATCAATGGCTGTACTGGGCCATTGGGAGAAGAATAAACGGTAGGCCCAAAGAGACCCAGCAGGATTGAGGCAAACAACTTCGCAGTAAGAATAATGGAATGGCATGGCAGGAGATGGTAGCAGAAAAAAAGGTAGACTGAAGAAAGGCAAAACCCATCATCAAGCAAGGCTCAGCCCCTAAGTAGGGCAAGCCATAAAAGAAAAAGGAACCAGAAAATAATCAAAAACGGATGGCAGACTGTGTAGGCCAACTATGGAAAACGCATGAGCAGCAGGCAGATTTTGGACATACATGGAAGAGAGACACGCGCAAGACCCGGACCTCACTAACCTGTATCCAGCCAATATAGGACAAGGTGAGGTCATGAGTCAGAGGTGAGAAGACATGGTTTGGCGGTGGGGAGAGGAGAAAAACTTATTTTGAGGTTCTTGTTCGAGCTCTTTTGGGGGATGTGTCCTGCTGGGATGACATACCATCCAAAAGAAGTAAAGTTGAGTTGGAACCACTAGGTGCATACCATGAGAGATAGGGAGAGAGAAGGCACCCACACCATAGCAGGGAAGGGTGCCACAACAGACAAACAAACAAAATAGTTTTCTTTTATCTAGCGATGGGGAGTGGCACACAGACGGACTAGTGGTGGTCGGCAAGTATACCCAAACCAGAAAAATGTGGTTAAGGGCTAAAATAGTAAAACCCAATCACAGCAAGCACTATAAAAAGAGGCCTTTACCGTGTACAAGGAACAACGACATAAGCACCATGGTATAGGAATTTGAAAACCAAAAAATAGAAAACAAGTATTAAGAAAAAGAGTAAGAAAGAAAAAGAAAAGATATGAAAGGGGAATATTAGAAGAGAAGAAAAGAAAAAAGATAGAGAGTTAGAGCGGTAGGCATGCACCAATAGGTTGATTCCTTCTCTCCCTCTTAAAGTCCTGCTCTTTGCCAGAAACAAAGAGTTCTCTTGTGCACCAACCATTCAGGTCCGTTTCCCTCAAAGTAATTAATTTCCACGGCAGGATTTCCCTGGGAGATTATTCACTTTGAGAAGAAGCGTTATTCCCTCTCTAGTTTTGGTCTTGCGGATCAGACTTGATCTGATTTCTTTCTTCTTTTGATTAACCCATATACTACCCACTTATTTCCTTACATTCTTTATAAAAGTAATTGTTGTTAAACTGTGATTATCTTTTCTTAATTAAGGATTATCTGCTCACTTTAATTAAGAAGTCAAAGTACTTTTTTTTTATCTTATCATTATCATATCTGCTTGCCACGACTCATCTTAAACAATTCTGTTCGCCGTAAGCATGCTCTTGGCAAACGAGGCATAGTTTACGCACAAACTGAACCAAATTAAGTTGTAGTTGGACCGGTCTCAACTCCCTTACTCAGAATATTTGGACCCAGTATCATAGGAGGCAACCCCAGCCCGTCATAACCAAAAAGGCCCACTACACTGGGCAAAAGCAATATCGCAGAAGGTCCATAACTCTGCTAAGAAGGAGCCAGGGGCATGACACCATGGGAAGGGCCCTCCTTCAGATATCTCATTCCCCTTTTTCTCGGCATATTGAATAGGCTGACCTACCTTCACCATTTACAATGGAAGGACCAATCATGTTGAACATGTGAGCCACTTTAATCAAAAAATGGCTATCCACTCCATGAACAAAGCTCTCATGTGTAAGGTCTTCTCCTCAAGCCTTGGCCCGGTTGCGATGAGGTGGTTTGATAGCCTCGAAGATGGGTCGATACACTCCTTTGAAGAGCTAACCAAGGCCTTTGGGGCAAGGTTTGTAACATGTAGCCGGGTTTTGAGACCTTAGACTCTTTACTGTCTATGTCCATGAAAGAGGGAGAGACTTTGAAAAGCTATTCAGATAGGTATTGGGAAGTTTACAACGAGATTGATGGAGACTTCGAAGATGTTACTGTGCGAACCTTCAACGTAGGCCTCCCTACGCATTCCAACTTGTGGAAATCACTAACTATGAAACCACCTCGAAGTATGCATCAACTGATGGATCAGATTGAGGAGCACAAAGGGGTTGAGGATAATCAGAGCTCTAAAAAAGGTAAAATCAAGGTCTTCAATCCTGATCGGAGGGATAACTCATCGGGTTAGTTCACATCTACCCGACCGAGGAGGGATTTTTTCAATCAAGCATCTCGTAGCCTTGTTGTCCCTCAAGCAGTAAACTCAGTGTTCAAAGAGCCAATATATCGAGTGTTAAAGAAGATCAAAAGCGAGCCTTACTTTAAATGGCTGAACAAAATGGGAGGAGACCCCACTAAAAGAAACCAGAGTCTATATTGCCAGTATCACCAGGATTGAAGTCATACAATCGAGGACTGTAGAACCTTGCAAGCCTTCCTTAACCAGTTAATCAAAGCCAAAAAGCTGGAGAAATTCCTACAACAGCCAAATAGTCAAAGGGGTTAGCTTGTTGCAGGGTCGCAGAGAAGTGAAGCTCCCCGGTCATCCCTAGGGACGATAAACGTTATTTTTGCATTCGCAAAGGAATACTCTCATTCGCTCGGTAGGGTGATGGCGATATCTTTACAGTTGGATGGACATGAGGAAGAAGCGTTGTGCAAGAGATCCAAGAGTTTGACACACCCAATCTTGGGATTTTCGAAGGAGGATAAGGAAGGGACAATTCAGCCGCACGACGATGCATTGGTGGTAACTTTGTAGATAGCAGGGTTTGACATAAAAAGGGTAATGGTTGACCAAGGTAGCGGGGCTAAAATTATGTACCCAGATCTATTTAGGGGTTTAGGGCTTAAATTAGAAGATTTGAGTAGCTACAACGTCCCCTTGGTTGGGTTTAATGGGAAAGTCACTATTCTGATGGGTATAATCTAGTTACTTGTGCAAACGGGGGAAAAGGTGGTGAGTGTGAATTTCATAGTAGTCGATGCTTTCTCACCATATACTGCTGTTCTCGCGAGACCATGGCTACACGCTATGGGGAGGGGGGGGGGTCTCCTCGACTCTGCATGTGAAGTTAAAATATCCCACGAGCGAGGGGGTAGCTGAGCTGGCAGGATGCCAAGCGATGGCTAGGCAGTGTTTGGTGGCAACGGTTAACTATCGTGCTCCCGAAGCAAGTCCTCTGGAGATGGCTCCCGTCTTGTAGCAATCACACTCGGCTCGCCACATTGCTCGGATCATTTAGTGTCGTCCAAGGAGTTGGAGCAGGTCGTCATTGAGGGGGATAGGGAAAGATACTTTCAAGTTAGGACACAACTCCCAGTGGAGGATAAAATGCAGTTGGTAGAATTTTTGAAGAGAAATCTAGACATTTTCACTTGGAGCGCGTATGAGGCACCCGGGATTAACCCCGATTTTATCTACCATCACTTAAATGTCAAACTTGGGGCCACTCCGAAGAAGTAGGTACCTCGGCGTTTGTCTAATGAGCATGCCAAGGCTGTGAAGGACGAAGTTCAGAAATTTAAGTAGGTTGGGTCAATTAAAAAGGTTTTTTTTACCCCAAATGGTTGGCCAACACTGTGGTTGTAAAGAAAAAGTCAGGGAAATAGAGAGTTTGCGTGGACTTTACGAACCTCAATAAAGCCTGCCCAAAGGACCCATTTCGTATCCCAAGGATAGATTAGTTGGTGGATGCAACGTTTGGACACTCGAGGATGAGCTTCTTAGATGTCTTTTAGGGGTACCATCAAATCCCTTTGGCATTATTAGATCAGGAAAAAACGAACTTTCTCACCCCAATAGGAAATTATCATTATCGAGTAATGTCGTTTGGCTTAAGGAATGCTAGATCTACGTACCAGAGAATGGTGACGAGAATGTTCAAGAGTCAGTTGGGGAAGAACGTGGAGGCATACGTTGATGACATGGTGGTAAAATTCAAAAAAGAGTTTGAGCATTTGACAGATCTTGAGGAGGTATTTATGATCTTGAGAAAGCATAAGCTACGCCTAAACCGCTAAGTGTTCTTTTAGGGTTGGTTCTAGAAAGTTTTTGGGCTACATGATTACCTACAGGGGGATTGAGGTTAATCCCGCCAAATTGAGGCTATTCATAATCTGCACCCTCCTTGGAATCCAAAGGAGATGCAACAGCTTACTGGGGTGATAGCAGCTCTGAACAGGTTCATATCAAGGTCTACGGATCGGTATAGACCGTTTTTTTAGTTGTTGCATAAGGGGAAGGATTTTACAAGGATTGAAGAGTGTGATAAGGTCTTCAAGGATCTGAAAGCATATCTAGCCCACCCACCGGTTTTATCCCGATCAGAGAGGGAGGATGTCTTGTATACCTATATTGCTGTAGCATAGCATGCTGTGAGCTTGGTCCTAATACGGGTTGACGAAGGAATTCAAAAACCGGTGTACTATATTAGCAAATCCCTTCAAGAGGCCGAGTTCAAGTATCTACACCTTGAAAAGGCAATCCTGGCTATCGTCCATGCCACCAAAAAACTGCCACATTACTTTCAGGCCCACACGGTGGTCGTCTTGATCCAATTGCCTTTATAAGCGTTGCTCCGAAGATCAGATTACACCGAAAGGGTGACAAAATGGGGTACTATGCTGGGTGCGTTTGACATTAAATATTTGCCCCGAACATCCATAAAGGGGCAAATCTTAGCAGACTTGGTTGCGGAGTTCACCGAAGGGGCAACCGACTCCAAAGATGTAAGGGTACCCGAGGAAGTAGTGGGTGTTGGTTCAATACTAACTTAGCAACCATGGTAGTTACTCATCAATGGCGCGGCCAATCAAAGAGGTTCAAGAGTTGGAATTGTGATAATCTCGCTGGACGGCATTATCTTGGAAAAATCTTTGAGGCTGTGCTTCTCAGCGATGAACAATGAGGCAGAATATAAGGCCTTACAACTAGGATTAGCTGCTGTCTAGAAGCTCGAAGGCAAATTTATCAAGGCATACTGCAACTCGAGACTCGTAGCTGGGCAAGTCTAAGGTGACTATGAAGCCAAGGACACGCGGATGCTCAATTATTTGAACCAAATAAAGCGTTTGATTGGGGGTCTCCACACTTTTGCTCTGGAACATGTACCTCGGAGTAAAAACTCTCATGCTAACTCATTAGTAATCCTAGCCACCACAAGTAAGGAGAAACTCCCCAGGATTATACTTGTGGAAGATCTTGTGTCCCCTGCATACAACACACAGATTCTGGTTCAAGTACACTCCACGCGGGTGGGTCCCAGTTGGATGGACACAGTAGTTGCATTTCTCACGGATGGAGCCTTGCTTGAGGATAGGGCCGAGGCGGATAAGATCCGAAGAAAGACCCCGAGGTTCTGGCTGTCCAAGGATCGAAAATTATACAAGTGCTCGTATTTAGGTTCATACTTATTATGCGTCCATCTTGAGGCGGTGGAAACCCTGCTCGAAGAGTTGCATGAAGGAATTTGTGGAAACCACACAGAGGGTAGGTCGCTTGCCCATAGAGCCCTGACGCAAGGTTATTGGTGGTTAAGGATGCAAAAGTCCTCCCAGGACTATGTGAAGAAATGTGATCAATGTCAGAGATATGCTTACAATATCCATCAGCCAAGAGGGGTTTTGAATCCACTAAGTAGCCCTTGGCCTTTTGGGCAATGGCGGCTGGACATTATTGGGCTATTCCCGAAGGCGACAGGGAACTGAAGGTATTCGCTTATTGCTATCAACTATTTCACTAAATGGGTAGAAGCCGAGCCCTTAACAAACATCCAAGATCAAGATGTGAAGAGATTCATGTGACGAAATATTGTAACAAGATTTGGGGTTCCGAACACTCTCATCTCGGATAATGGGCTCCAATTTGATAGCAAGGCCTTTCAAAGATACTGTTGTGTGTTGGGAATAAAAAATAGGCATTCCTCCCCGTCATACCCCCAAAGCAATGGCCAAGTAGAGGCCACAAATAAAGTCATCATGGATGGCTTAAAGAAGAGGCTGGAGGAAGTGAAGGGAAAATGGGTGGACGAACTGCCCCACATTTTGTGGACGTATCACACGACTCCTAGAAGGTCAACTAGAGAAACCTTGTTTTCTATCACATACAGGACTGAGGCAGTCATCCCAACATAAATTGGCTTTCCGACATTGAGGACCGAGCAGTTCCTCAGCGGTAACAATGAACATCTCCTGTCCCTCAAACTCGACCTGGCCGAAGAACGAAGGGAAATAGTCGCAGTGAGACTAGTGCAGTACCTATAGAGACTTAGAGAAGGTTTTGAGAAAGGCATTAAAGTGAGGGCGTTTATTCTGGGGGACCTCGTTCTGCGAAAAGTGGTTGAAAGCATGAAGAATTCTTTGTGGGGAAAGCTTGGTCCAAATTAGGAAGGACCTTATCAGGTGACCTCAGTGGCAAGAACAGGCATTTATCGATTAGAAGACTTAGATGGCGTTGTAATGCCTCACTCCTGGAATGTAAATAATTTACAAAAGTATTACTTCTAGTCTGGAGTCTTGTAAGTAGTTGCCTACGTATATGCAAACACATGTTTTGACCAACTATATTGTCATTCTATTGATTAAAACTGCCCTAATTTCATTAACCACGGGTTAAGCAAAACCTCGACCAGGTTTGATTCCTCGGATCACCTGCCTTGGGTAAATTAACACCTAATTCATTCACTATGGGTTAAACAGAACCTTGGCCAGGTTTGATTCCTCGGATCACCTGCCTTGGGTAAATTAGCACCTAATTTCATTCATTACGAGTTAAATAGAACCTCGGTCAAGTTTGATTCCTCTGATCACCTGCCTTAGGTAAATCAACACCTAATTTCATTCACTACGGGTTAAACAAAACCTCGGTCATGTTCGATTCTTCGGATCACCTGCCTTGGGTAAATTAACACCTAATTTCCTTGACCACAGGTTAAACAGAACCTCGGCCAAGTTCGATTCCTCTGATCACCTGCCCTGGTTAAATTAACACCTAATTTCATTCACCACGAGTTAAACAGAACCTCAGCCAAGTTCGATTCCTCGGATCACTTGCCTTGGATAAATTAACATCTGAGTATATGGTTATGGATTAAGTTAGTCAAGCCTTCCCATTCCTTGGATTCATTGAATAAGTTAGTATGTATTAGAGATGGTAAGTTGTCTGGTTGGGACTAATTGGTAAAAAAAAAAAAATATGAATGAATGAATTAAAGTGTGGAGGAATTCAAGCCTGCGAAGAGTGTGTATGACATCGCATGAATTAAAATCCTTTCATTGATGAGATAAAAAGTTCAATACACAGAAATTTATGGAAAAGAACACAGTGCTTAAAGCCATATATATTGAAAAAAAGAAGAAGGAAAAATTACAAAAGGGTGTTTCAACCTGGCCTCTACTGTGCCCCCAAGGCCTCTAGTGTCTTCTGCTTCTCGGTTTCTTTTGAGGTTTGCCCTTCTATAATAGGCTGAGATGTCAGGGAAGCTGCTGCAGCAGAAGTTGGATTCTCTTCCCAAGGATGAGTCTTAGCTACCACGGTGGAGGTAGGAGGGGCAGTTATGCTGGATTTCAGAGGTGGGTTCTCGGCCGAGGAAGGCTGTGCAGTGGTAGCAGTGCCAAGGGGAGAGTGAGTAGAAGTGTGCGCCTTGATGGCTGGAGGGTAAAACACATTTTCCGGATTTCTTAGTTCTAAAGAAGGATCAACACCAGCAGCATTTAAGGCCAGGTCCGAAGACAAAAACTTTGGCACACCACTGGGATATGGGACTTAAGGTGGGCTTCAGTTTCTTTTTGTTCCAGATCAAATGCAGCTTGCTCAACCCTACCCACCTTCTAGGCTTTTTGCTCCAATTCCTTGTTTAGCTCCAAAATTTTAGCCCGAGTAATGGCAAGCTGACTCTCTGCCTTTCTCAAGTGGTGGAGTTGCTCTTGGGCCTGTCTTTCAGTACTCTTTATCAAAGCCTCGACATTCTTTTTGGCCTTATCGCACTCAGACAACTTGGAGAGTGATTCCTTTAATTTTTTATCTGTTTGAGCTTGTGTCCTCTGAGCAGTGTAACGTTTCGACTCCTTCTCCTTCTTTCCATGGAGAGCTTGATCAACCCACTCTTCGGCCACATGTGCTACCTGAGTGGCCTAAATGCATGCCCAAAAAATTAAAAAAAAAAGTTAGGTGTGTCTAGAAATCGATAAAGTGTGTGCTAGTGGTAAAGTGGTGTTTAGTAAATGAGGAAAGAAGAAAGTGTACCAAGGCTAGATCCCTCTTCAGGGACAGAAACATCTTGTGCTTTTTCAAATTCCAAAGTTCAACCATGTCTCTCAGAAGAATAAGCGCTTGTTCAACAGAGTTGGCTGCGTAACCTGCCCTCCCATGATCAAAGTCACGAATAGAGGAGTCTGTAGGGAGGGGGGCACCATCCAGCACGAGCGGAGGGTTCCAGCTCGGATCGCGAGATCGGCGTTCAAGTAGTACCTCAAAATCTTCTCCTCCTCTTCTTTGTTGGGTTCAGCTCATCTTCGTTACCTTTGTTTGCTCGGGAGGCATTTCCTCTTGGATCTCTCCCTCCTTGGCTGAGCCCCTTCCACCTTTCTTATCCCCTTTTCCATTCTTGTCAGCTGGTTCGTTTTGGGAGAAGGAGGAGAAATCAGAGTAGGAGGTTTGGGAACAATGGGAACCTCGGGAGTGGTAGTCCCAACATAGGTTCCAGCAAAGACAGCAAGTAGAGCATCCTTTTTTCTAGCACCATTGATTCGAGCACCTCGAATACCTCTTGGTCTTCACTAATGAGAGTTGTGGTTAACCTTGAACTGGATGGTATATCCTCGGTCTAGTTTGGACGATAAAAGACCTTAAAATCCTCGTTGTGGACAAGGCTTTCAGTGTTTTCCTCCGAAATATCTTCTTCTTTATCCTCGGTTTGGGTGTCAGCTTTGTCGTCAAAGGATAAAAGTTCCTCAACTACTGGTTGACGATCTTTGAAAGTGGCGCAGTTTATAGTTTGCATACCAGCAGGTGGAGGTTTCCAAATAAAGCCCTCAATGGCAACGTCGACCAAGGCAAGGCGTGAATCCCTGGCTTTGATCACGTGCTTTGACACTTGGAACTAGTTGGAAATAGGTTTGAAACCGAGAATGACATGTACCGCCCGAAGTTGCCCGTCCTGGTGTAGGAAAATCTCGGACCTTAGAACTTGGTTCAGTAAATCAAAATTTACCAAACCTCATCTTTTGGTAGTAGCTTTTTTATCTAAAGAAAGAAAAGGAATCTTTGTTACTCATTAGATTAAGCAGAATCAAACTAAGGGGTAACAAAATATTTTAAAAATAAAAAATAAATAAAAAGGTAGTTTTCCTAAATAACGCAAGGTCTTAAGGACTCCCCTAAACTGTCCCACCTAGAATGCCATCAGTGGTTGGGCAATGAAGTTCATCATGCCATTCCCTAGAAATGATGAGGAATTCTTTGTCCATGCCCTTATTCGTCTCGAGGAGGCAAGAAATCAGTCTAACAGCAGGAACCCTAGTTTTTAGGTAGTATTTGGCCTTGTTATTCTTTTGGAAACTATAGATCCAATTGATGTTGTGACGGGTGAGGTTTATACCCATTTTTTCGTTCATCGTGTCTAGACGACCTAAAACCCTAAACATATTTGGACCGCATAGAGTAGGACAAAGTCTAAATAAAGTTAAAAAGTCCCTAGTGACTCTACCCATAGGAATCCTCATTCCTCCCTCAATAAAGGCTATCATTGGAATCACAACGGCTTCAGTGGGCCTTTTCTCATTCCATTCACCTATGTTACAGTGTTGTATTGATACATTACTAAGGATCCTATAGTATCTCTTAAATTCTTCTATGTGTTCGGGAGTGTCAACCAAATTAAAGAATCTACCCATGTGGGATGGATAAAGATAAAAGAGGAGAAAAATATGCAACTACAAAGGAAGAAGGAAGAATTTTTTTTAGAAAAAATAGTAATGATGTGCACTTACAAAATTCGGAAGAGAATGGCTCTTCAGGCAGGTTATTTGGAGTGAGGAATGTTTGTTTGTTCTTAAAAGGAAGAAATGGAGACCAAAGTCCTCTACCTTCTTGTATATATAGAGAGTGAAAAGGTGGTGGCAGTTTTCCTGCTTCTTTGGTGGAGGAATAAGGACCGTACGATGTTGATCTCACCATAGAACGTGAGGGACAGTGAGCCATCTACAACATTTATTGAGGCGTTGTGGTTTTTGAAGTGTCAGAAGCATGCTTCAGTCAGTTGAAAGGACGTTCTCACGTGGGATATCCTAGAAGCGTGGTATTAGAACAATTGGTCCTAAGAAGACAAAACGTCTCTCTCCTAACTCAAGAATGGAGAATGAGGTTTTGGGGGGCTATTGTGGGGGGACGAGGATCAAAAGTGGTTGATGGAGGCAGTAAGAGTAAGTCCAAGGAGAGGACTCATTTTACTAGTAAGGGGTTTGGGATGATGTTGCTGATGACTATGTCGAGGGTTCCTACTTGACCTCGAGAAGGCCAAGAATCCAAAATTAAGGAAACCTGCCCCGAGCTGACGAAGGTAACTAGGTTCTGAATAAGGAGGAGAAGAAAAAGGAAGGACAAGGTAGCCATCCCCTCCGCATTAAATGCATTGCAACCACTAGCCTGACCATATTAATGGCGAAATGACCATGAATAATGGCCACACAGCTAAAAACTTTAGTACGTAGGTCTGCTAAGTGAGGCCTTGATGGGACAAGTATCAAGGAAGTAAAATCCTAACCCTCCAAATGTAAAATCCATATGCATTCCAGCTAACTATATAAAGCCAGAAAATGTCTGAATCAAAGAGAGAGAGAGGAGGGAGAAAGGGAGAGCGCAAGGATAGGTGAACTGACCAACTTTAGAGCTCTTCCTTGGACTACCCCAAGGACAAACACTTAATAAAAATAGAGTTTTTATTTCTCTCTTCAGCTTGAAATCCATATACTATAAGCTGATCTGTTCATTACTTGTTGTGTTGAATCCGGGTACTAAAAAGGGGAATCTTGCTTTCCACCTCTAGAAATATATTGTGTGTGCAAAAATAACACATCAGCATCCACGTGGTTTCTTTTCAGTTGTCCATTTTTTTTTTGCCCGCTGCATACACACCACACACACATATATACACACACTATTAGAATGTGATATTAAAAATGTAAGTTTTTAGAAGCTTGATGTAATACTAAAGGATATTCTATTATTTCTTGTAGTTTTAGTACTACTTTTTCTAGTATTTTTATTAGATGTATTAGAGTTGCTTTAGCTTTCTTGGTAGTACTTCCAAAGAGTACGAGGATGCTTTTTTTTTTTTGCTCAAATAGTGTCATTCCTTTCTTCTTTCTGTTGTTACTTATGATATTTGTAAGGACTTGAATTTGAACCACCACTGCCCACCAAGAACAATGGATGTCGGCCCAACAAGCCCAAAACAAGATATTTGTTAGAGAATGGGTGTTACAAGAAAACGTCTCAGCACATTAAATATGGACCATGGATAATAGGATTCATGCCAATAAGATTGAAAACACTAATTGAGAAAAATAGCGCTCCTCGGTCAAGTCCGAGAATAAGGTGTTCTTATATTAATTCAAGCTTATATTAATATAATGTCTTTCTTCTTTCCTTTTTTTTTTTCTTAGATTTCGTCCCCATTTTTTACGGTGACCACTATCTTATATGGTCCTTTAAACCTCCATCCCAGCCTTCCACCTGTTGATCTTGTACATGATCTCTTGGATGCTTGTCCCATCAAAATCTCGTGGAAGCTTTATGAATAGTTGTAAGCTGAGATAACACTATTTAAGTGTTATTTCCCCATAAATGCGACTAGTTGGTTTGGTGTAGAGTATTTAATGTGATGGGGACAACCTTCTCCCCAGATATTTCTTCCTTTATTGTAGGCTTAGCTTTGTTACTTTCCTTGATACTTATCCTTAAAAGAATGATTGCCTTTCGTATAGTATTCCCGAGATGGCTGGATTCCAACCTTCCACAATGCTTTCCCAAGGAGGCTTAGCTCGTCGGGGACTATCGCCAATCCATTATCATCTTCTCTCGTCCTCGTCCCACTGTCCCCAAAACTTAACAAACCTTTTGACCATCTTCGGGCATGGCCCATGGCCCGACACACTTACTCAGCCTATTTATTCTCACAATATTGAATAAACAAAATTACTATCGCCTTTTTTTTTAAGTGAACAAATAGTCAATTATTATTTTAAATTATTATATAAATACAGATGTTCTAAAATATTATACTTTTTGAGCATTATATCATAAATAAACACAAATTTTTTTTTCAACTTATTATTTACTTTATTTAAAGTTATGATTCTCTATGTCCCAATTTAATGTTAGGTTTGGTTGAAAGTAAAAAATGCCTTAAATGTTATTAACTTTATTTTTTCTAGCTAAATAAAAAGAATGTGGAGTTCAAACCTAAACATGAGTACATGAAGGGTATTCTTATTATCAATCTTGTTTACTTATCAAAAAATGAGTACCATGTAGGGTATTGGTATCACTAGACTAACGCTTGAACTATAATATCATTTACGAGTACTTAGAGGGGGTATGACTTTTAATAATAATAAAAAAAAAAAAAAAAAACCTTTTTGTTTCTTGGGGAAAAAAGGGGAATATAGAAAATTGAAGTTCAACTTCTGAAAAAATTAATTTAGGATCAACTCAAAAAGAAAAGTATATCACTTGAAGGAAGATAATGATCAAGCTCAGAGAAAAAAGTATATCACTTAATGGAAGATAATATTTTAAACGCTATTAATTGAAAAAAAAAAATTCAGCAGGTTAATAATGTAGGAGTAAATAGATGAAAGAATTTTATAGAAATTCGCTAAGAATAGGAAAACCTTCTGTTCTACCTACCTGAGATGAACAAATGCTTCAAAATAAATTAGCAAGTTGGTTAAAAATAAATAATGAAAAAATACAATTAAAAAAATGGTTACGGAATGATAAACCTTATTTTAATGAAAGATTTGAAGAATACTTAGTGTAGAGTGCGTTGGACTGTTGAGTGATGAGAAATCACATGCGACAATGATGGAAAATCAATTTGGCACATACTATAAAATATAAAAATAATATAATATTGTTTAACGAGGATGAGACCAAAGTGGGGTCCAGACAGCCGCGTTAGTCTGTCGGTGAGTGAAATTCGTGACGTGTCGACCAAAAAAGGACCGGTGAGCGATGTGTACGTGTCACAGAGTGGTTGTTCTTTGGTCACTCTTATGGAATTTGTTCGCTTCTGGTTGTGGTTGTGGATAATAATAAACGCGGAATTGTAAATCCATGAAGTTCACGGGATTTGTAATTTCCAGTGGGCATTTGGAATTGGAATTCTTGAATTTGGTCACGGGGGATTATCCTGGGTCCTACACTCCTACTAGTCCTACGACTAAACAGATCAGCTACAGCTTTCTTGGTTTTTTCACTTTTCAGGCTGATGGGATTTTTGTTTCAAATCATGCAAATTGCATCTTTTGGAGTTTCAAATGTATGCGCTTTTAATCTCTCAACTACTTAATCAAAAAAATATAAGTAATTCTCATAAAAGAAAGAAAGAAAAAAAAAAAAAGCTAAATAAGTAATTAAGTATTGGTCATTTTAGTCGGTAATGATTTCATTTTGATATATCTTTTTAGAGATAATTTTAATTTATGATAACGTCTCTTAATGATTACTTTTTATTATTAGACTAAAATATCAATTGGTTTTTATCTACGCAAAAAACAAACCTTAAATCTCTTATTCAATTATAAAATACTTTATCAATTGAGTTAATTAAAACTCACTTGATATTGAATCCTCTTTTTGCTCCAAAATAAATTCAAAAGTTGTTTATTAAGTTTGAATTATTTTAGAGTGATAATGATAGCATTGAAATCATCAACACCTTTCACCTTTGTGCTCACTTTTATTGTTAACAACTAACATGATAGTGAACCCAATTTACGGCCTTGAAAGGGATCGTTATAATACTCTAGAGTATGTCTCTAGGCACACTTTATGGGAAGGAATACCATTATTCCATTAATATGCTCAACTATATATCGCAAAATTCATTAATTTTTAGAATGCTTCATTTATTTTATTTTATTTTTGTGGGGGAACACTACAATTTTTTTTTTTTTTTTTTTAACAAGGTGGTGGGAAAGACTACAATTTAGAAACACGGTTTTGAATTGATTTCAATTTATCAATATGTAATTTAAAAAGTTACACCTTATTGTAATTAGGTTGCTGGTATTTATTTGGATTTTCATTTCAATACACATAATTTACACTAGTAGTTTTTAACAATTTGGTGTGTAACTTGTAAAAATATTAATGTAATTTCAAGTAGGTAAAATGCAAATGTCTAACAAGCATGTTTAATTCATATTATATGACTTTCTAAAAAGGAATTGACAAATAGAAAATGTTCCAAAATATTCATTTTCCCCTCTATTTTAAGATGATTTCATTTTATTGCTTTATCTGAGATACAATAGGGATTGAAAGGGGTTTTAAGTTTTAACTATAGGCTTCTATCATTGAAAAAGGCAAGGAAAAAAAATGCATAACAAGCAATTTGACATAAAAATAGTGATTGTTAACCAAATGCTTCCATTTTGGGCTTTTATTAAATTTTTTAGAATTAACATACGTGTTTGGCGCGGTTCATTATCTAGCTTATTTGACTTTTTTTTTTTTTTAAGGAACTAGCTTATTTGACTTAGTTGAGTTGGGTACAGTTTTTTTATTTTTTTTATTTTTAAATCTTAATTTTTTTTCTAAATATAATTTATTTGTTTAAGTTAAATAAATCAATAAATTTTTTTTTTTTGGGTAAACCAGAGAATGATATTAAAAACTAAGGGGGAAATTTAAACTATCCCAGATGAACACTAAAATAAAATGTTAGAATTAGACATCAACGTCGACTATAGGCTACAACCATGTGATACGTATGTGTATTCGTGTCATCATGTGTACGGAAGCTCGTGTACTCATTTAGTGAACGCATAGAAAACAAAAGTAGCGGTCTAAACTCTATATTCAATGGCCCAGTTATTCCCTGTATTATTATTAATTAACTTTTATTGTGATTTGAGATTTCCTTGCCTTCAATGACTTCAACCTTAGGTTCAACCCCATTTTACTAACTACCGAGAGCTACATGTTTGACAATTGACAACCATTGATTTCATAATTTAATGGTCTAATTAATGATCAACTTCCTAATCTCAGCGCATCCCATTTTACCATTTTAGGCCGGCTTGTTGTCTAGTAAAAAAAAAAAAAAAAGGATTTATTTATGGAACTCTTACATGCAATTAGCAATGCCTTTCAATTAATGTTTGGCTATTTGTTTCAGCTTTTACTATTTATCCTCACATGCAAGATGACTCTTTTTTCCCCCCTAATGATTTTTGGAATGGATTATGTATCATGTTTTCCATGCACAATAGGCCTACATTTCCAGTTCATTCCTGAAATGACCCCACTCTGGAACTGATCATGTCAAGTGACCCACTTTTCTCAAAATCAAATTCGTTACGGAAAAAAAAATATTAATTACCGAAAAATTTGAGGGGAAAAATTATTGCTCAGAATTGAGATTAGATGTAACACTATATAACAGCAAATCAATGGGTGAAATTAAGGGACTGTTTGGTAGTATATTTTGAATAACAGTTTTTAGTGTTTAAACAACATTATATGTATTTTCTCACACTTTTTCATCCATAAGTATTTTTTAAAAATACAAAAAATATCATTAGAACAATATTACCAAACGGACCTTTAAAGTTTCAAGAGTCCTTCTTTTTCTTTTTTTCTTTTTTAAATTTCGGCAATTTAAACCTATATATTTTTATTATTTTAATTTTACACTTTTTTTTTTTTCCCTCTTACAAATAAGGCGTTAATTGCACGGTGCTTGGTGTTGCATCGCATCGCCGTCCCCAAATGGAGCCTTCCTAAGTTGTTTTTTGCAGTCAAAATACCTCCGTACACAAATATTGTGGCCCACGATGTGTTCAACATGATTAGAATCCAATCTGCATGATTCGTTGTAACCAAGGTAATCTTACAAATGCTGCATTGGTGGGGTAACTTTCCTGCCATTATATCATTTTATGTTTTTTTGCCCGCTTGAAGTAGCAGTTAATTTTTTAAAGAAAAAAAAGGTCAAAATTAACATGCGGTTGGAATTGGATTGACTTATTTTACTTATTTATTTGCTAGTTTGTATTTAAAATTAAGTGAAAGTATCAAAGTATGGTTATATTATATACATAAAAATAATATATGAAAATTAATTATTAAGTTCAACAAAAACATTGCCCTCATTCTTAACATTGATTTGTGAATTTTCTGCGAATTAAGTTAAATTATATGTTAAAGTTTCAAAATGAATCACTAAACTAATCATTGCATGTTTATTACAAAATGGGAGGATATAAATGTATAATTAAGGTTTTATTTGGTTGAGAGTATAAAAAATTTAAGGATAAAAAAGGTGAGAGAGAAAAAAAATTTGTGTTTTTTATTATATGTGCTTGATTGAGAAGATGTAAAAGTAAAAAGATCAAGAATAAATTACTAGTATATCTTTATTATTAAAAGTAGAATGATAGAAAAAGTATGGACAATTTTGTTTTTGTTTTTATTTATTCTTATTACTATTTTTTTCCTCACATTTTCTCTCTAATTTGAGAGGAAAATAAATGATGAGCTCAATGGAAACTCCATCTATCTTAATTGTAATCCTCTAACTTTTAACTACAATCAAACAATGAAAAATTATATTTTTCCTTTCCCATCGTCCTCCGTCATCTCCCTTATCACTCCAATCAAATATAGGGTAAGTATATATTTTTTTCTTTTTATGGAAATATGGGGTAAGTATTTAACTTTGAACTCACATTATATCATTGTAGTCATTTGCAGGGTAACTCATAACCACTATTAAAATAAAGCAAGTGTAACTATTTTATGCACTAATATCAATAATCCCCATAGTCCTCAAATCTGAAATTACCAAATACTAAGTGGAACTTGATCCTAGGTTTGACTTAACGTATTTTTTGTTATCATAATCATAAAGCATTAGATGATTTGAAGGATCTTAGGGAGGGAGGCCACAATAGTCAAAACATTTCATGTGATTTAGGTGTGCTTCCATCTTAGCAAATGCATCAATGATTTGACTTAAAGCATTGGATCTACCCCAACTCCAAGCCTAATCAATATGCATAATATTGAAAAAAAAAATTATATAGGCTCTATGGTCCACGCATAATGTGCATAATTTACGCCTAAAAATAACTAGCAAAGGTCATAATCGATATAAACCATTTTGTCTAGTAGTGACCACCATGGTCTTAAGGATCTATCTGTATTTTTTGGGTCCATATGGACCATATCTTTACAGCAAAAGCCAATGAATTAAAGTTAATTACTGTGTTTTTCTTATCTTATTATTAATTTCCCCTAAGATTTTCTCAAAAAAAATTCTCCTGAGAAAAGAAGGGAAAAGAAAAAGAAATGTTCTGTAGACTTCAAGAGGGTAAAGAATGATGATAGAATAAGAATCAATTGAAAATGCTTTTAAGTTTTAACGCGCTTTTGTGACATATCAAATCAAGTTTGTAGTTCCACTTTGGAGGCTTTTGCCTTTTTGGGTCTTTAAAAATCTGTCAATCTGTAAAGCATTTAGGAATTTTAAGCCACCGGCATCCTCTCATTGCTTATTGTATGCCAGGACACAGCTTATGCTTAGGTGACGGTGAGTCCAAAAATGTTTACAATTCATCATTTCGTTGATCATGGATTCATGTGGTTCATTATTTTGGCCGACAATTGGATTGAAAGCGAGAGTGGTGCATCCTTGTATGTTTGGTTATTTTGGGAGCTATAAAAGTTGATGAATAACCCTCAAAGGATATCTGGGTGGTGGTAGTGGGCTGATTAGTTTAGAGCGTAATGTAAATCTGGAAGTTTCAAATTCAATTATTTACATTATCAGTTTATGAAGTTTTTGAGTGGTTTAATGGGCAAAAGTTGAAGTAGTATGGCTAAAGGTTGGACCATTATTTCCTTATATAAAAAAATTTAAGGAATAAAATAATTTTAGACAAAAAAGTTGGCTTATTTACATAAAGCCTCTTTCTATTTCATATGTAAACAAATTAGTCAGCAAAATATTTGTGGGCAAAATAAAAAATGTAAAAAATTGGCTAATCAAGAATCAAATCCTTGGTGGGTTCCAGTTAACTCAACTGGTAAAGTCTCTGATGGTTGTATAAGAGATCTGGGGTTCAATCCCCGCCTACACCAAAAACTGATTGGTGTCTTGGTCTGATGATAATGAGCTATCATTAGGAGTGGACGCCATAGGTTGAAACTCTCTCTCAAAAAAAAAAAAAAGAATCAAATCCTTGGACAAATTGCTTGGGGCTTATATTTAAAATCTACTCTCTTTTTTTTCCTTCCAAATGATTAAAATACATTTGATGCTATTTATCTCATGCATCTCTGTAAATTTGCATTTACCATAAAGGATAAGAAAAAAAAAAACAACTATGACTAAAATAGGTTTTGTACACAAATCTTATGCTAATGATATGATACCGATTAGACTTGACAAATTGTAATCCGAAAAATAAATAAGTATGGATAGAGAAAATGGGTTAACCCAAAACCTGATTCATGAAAAATGGGCCAAGTACGAGTTTGACCTATTGGCACAAAGATCCGAACCTAAACTTGTCAAAAATCATTTGGCAATTTTTTTGTTTTGTTTTTGTGAATATTTTGTTTTGTTTTCTCAAAAAAAAAAAAAAATGGTTGTAATTTGTTTAAATGATATGATTTGAATGTTTGTAAGTTGTATTAATCTGGTGATAGACCATTTCCTAATAATGATATTTTTTTTTTGCACAATCATTAGCATCATATAACACACTATGTATTATACAATATATATGGTACTGAAAGGAAAAAGATTGATATCATATGTGTGTATCAAAGATTGCATATATTGTACGATCTATATGTGTATATCGTATAAATTGTATTGTATCATTATATTGGTGCATAGTCCAATTTTATTTTTTAAAAATAGAATTATTTTAGGCCACTGTAAATTTATAAGATCCACATGGATTTTGTTGAGCTTAATCACTAAAATATATAATTATTTCTTTCCAAAAAATATATATATATAATTATTTAATCAGTGTTTTTAGGAAAATAGCTAAAAATATGTACACATTTTAAAAAAATGAAATTAAATAAATAGTCCATTTGTCTCATTTCTCGTCATCTGTTTTGTTTTGTTTGAATATATTTTTTGTCATCTACTTTTGTGATCAGGGTTTTTATTCTTGAGATTCACGAGACCACAGCATCGCAATCAAGTCATAACTTTGTAGCTTGATCAATTTGATTGTAAATAGTAAATACTATAGATAAATTTTAATTAAAATATTTAGTTTGATTTATTAAATATTATTGTATAAGTGATGATACAATAAATTATTGATTGAAGATGTTAGGGTCGTATTTTCTATATATTGACTTATCATTTGACGAAACGCATTTTATTTGTAATTGAGTAGATCTAAGTTGAGTTTAATATATTAAGAAGTATGTAAAATTTGCATTCTAAGTGATATCGTTAAAGACATGAAGATTGATCAAAGAAACAAGTGAATAAAAATAGTTTCAGTATTTCTCGACATTTGTCTCAACATTAGCATCTATCGAGATTTAATGGAGAAGCTCGACACAAGCTCGATTTATCGAAATTTACGTTTTCAGAATTCTCAAATTTGAATTTTGGCTCATGATGACTTGGATTGCAAGGGTTTCGTCTTCCACAACCCTAGACCATATAAAAGGCTTATTTTAAAAGTCATCAAAGACACAAATACTCAATTAGAGAACTTATACACTCTGTGAAAAGTTATTGCATTTTGTGTGCTTTAGGCTTTTGTAACCAAGTGCTTTTAGATCTTCAACATGCTTTGAAGTGAAGAACTTTGCAACCAACAATAATCATGTAGTTGTTTGGAGTTAGTCATGTATTGGGATCCGTGTATGCAAAGAAGTCTTCCACAATATCAAGTCCAATTGGGTATTGGAGTAGTTTCTCAAAAAAAAAAAAAAAGAAAAGGGTATTGGAGTAAAAGTTTAATTGTAGGTTGGTATTTTGGAATAGTCTAGCGTAGTAGTAAGATTCCTTATACTTGTAACCGCTTGTTCTTGATTAGTGGATTATTGGGAGTAGTGATCTGAAATTCACCTAATGAGATTTTTGCCTTGCGAGAGGCTTTCCTCATTTGTCAACAAATCATCGTGTCATTTAATTTCCGCTTTATATTAGTTTATTTGGTGATTTGTTAGTGCCTCCACGATTTGTTTGTAATTTGACCTGATTAATTAATTTGGGTAATTGAATTAATTAACAGGGATCAATTTATACCCAGTAAAAAATCTCCTAAGTTTCTAACAAATATACCCTAAATATTTATATATTTTTAATAAATTTATTTAATGTCCATATATCTTACGATATACTAAAATAAAAAATCAATTCATGATACAATTCACATTCTAACAATTATGTTTTTGTGCAATATAAGTACACTAGTGTACATTGCAAAAAAAAAAAGGAAAAAAAAGTACACTAGTGTGTAACTCTGTACATATACATGGGTACAATTAAAAACAATCATAATTATACTATTCAAATTATATATTTTTTATTTAGAAAATATTGAAATTATACATGGTTAGCTTTTTTAAAACAATGATTTCAAAAATATGTAATGGCTTCTCATTATATATATATGATTTAGAATTTAATTAAATTTAGACTTTTTAGTTTCACCCAATAATATACTTGTCACAAAAATTGAGAAATTAGATGGACATATGATGCAAAATTGGACTTCAATTGAAATATAATTTAGAATCTAATTGGATTTGGACTCTTTGATTTTTATATTTGATAATTCACTTGGCATAAAAATTAAAAATTAAACGGGACACATGATGCACAATTGGATTCCAATTAAAATCAAATTTGGATTCGAGCTTGAATTTATATTAATATATATATTTAACTTGGTACAAAAATTAAAAATTAGATAGAACATGTGGCGCAAAATTGAGAATCCAATCGAAATCTAATTGAATTTTCTCTAAGTAATGTATATATATATTGTAAGGACTCAATTTGTAACGATCCCAAACTGATATTGGGTTCGTACGATAGAGGCTCAAACAATAGAATTTGTAGAAAGTGGGCTGAAAGGCTAGGCCTTGGTCACCGGATAGTAGTTGGTCATGGCGTTCATGATAATCGCACAAGGGTGAACCGTGCTTGTCCAAGAAGTCTTTCTCCTAGGCACGGACTGGGAGGCTCTACTTCTTGGCCTTTTTTCCCAGCCCCTTTTTGACTTGATTTTTTCTCATTTTATACTAGCTTTTAGCCCCCCTCCAATGTCCATATGTAGGTTCAGTTTTCCAGGGTTAATACTTGTCCCATCAGCCCATACCCAAAATGGTTGGGGGTGGTTGTAAAAGCTAAAAAACATTGTTCTGTCAGGCGCAGAATACTTAATCGCAGTAATGGTAGCCCTTCCTTTGTCCTTTGTTGCCACACTGTTCAGGGGTCCTTTTCTCATTAATGCAGAGGTGTTTAGCTTTTCCATGAACTATTCATATACCATACTTCCCCTTTCTTCCAGGAGCGCTTTGGGATGCCGAGGACAACATCGTCCTCGGCTTTATCTCTAGGCCATTTGGACTTTTGTTGCATGTCCTCGGCAATATATTTCCTCAGCTCGGGCCTTGGGCCCTAATGTAAAGTAGGCCGGGGTCACAAATTCTCTGGCCCCACATATATATATATATATATATGTATTACTCTCATTTTGATTGTAATTTTTTAAAATTATTTGATTTTTTTTAGAAGAAAATTATTTGATTTAAATGGTCCTAAGTTTTGACGCAAACTTGATTATAACCCAAATCCGATTCATTGCTAGGTAGTAGGGAGTATCTTATATCATTATATGAATACCTTTTAGTGAATATTTCGCAGTTGGATCATTTGATTGTCCTATGTATCAATAGACCATTAACCAAAACTATTGCAAATACGAAATTGGTCATCAACATAACTTATCATAATAAAAATACCAAAATATTCTCTATTAATAAAGTATAGGAATTGGGGTTTAGCAAAAGAAAAGAAAAGAAAAGGAATTGGGTTTAACTTTTAAGACTTATTAGGGAACTGCCAAAGACTAGTGACCTTTGCTGCGGTCTAATAGTTTCATACTGATTTTTTTGATGAAATAGTTTCATACTGATTTTTTTTTTGCTAGGTGATTGCGGGGCTAGAACCCGAGCATCAGGTCAAACGGGTACTTGGGTGCCAATAGGCCAATGGCAGTTTCATACTGATTTGGTTGTGCGTGTCATATACATTTTTATGTCAATTATCTAACTTACAAAATGAAAATGATGGGACTGATTTGTATATGTGAAAATATCCAAGTGTGACAATTATGACTACTGAAAAAGTTGACAAATTTCTTGCAGAATATGACATTTTTGTTGGTGAGTTTACACATCTTGCGAAATTTTCATGAAAGACTCATTTTAAGGTGAGTTCAGGATTATATCTAATGATTAATGAACTTCATTTACATCCCTCATTTTTCAAATTACAACTTAAGATATTGCTGTTGAAAATACTAGAACGTGCGTTCATAATTTTTAGGTAAAGGATAAATTAAATAATTTAAGGGTAAAATAAAATATTTATAGACAAGTCAAGGACAAATGGGGAATGTTATCACTTGATCAAAAAGATAAGTTAGTGAGTAAAATTAGAATAACTAGGATAAAAATGTAAAATGAGAATTTTAATATATTTGTTATGTTTATCTCAGAGTTTGAGGTGGAGACTTTCTTTCTAAAAAACTTTGGCATGGTTGTTGTAACAAAGCACAGTGTGTAATTTTCCAAAAAGGAAAGGAGGGCGGGGGTGGGCGAATAGCAGACACGTATTTCTAGTTCCCAAGTTGTTTACCAAATGTGAACAAAGCATTGCAGTGTTTGTACTATTTATTTAAGCAACTAGCCAAGTAAGTTGACAATAAATGCAAGGAAAATGCTAATGAATACTTTAATTCATTTAAAGAAAGTTTTTATGAAAAAAAAAATAATTAATATTTTGATAATTTTTTTTTCATTTCTTATAAAAGTGGTGTTAAAATTTTCTTAAAATAAATTATTAACTAATGTTTTAATAGCACTCGTTAGCATGACTCTACGACCAAACCTTGTTATAATGTTGATAGTGATGGTTCACCATCAATTTCATACAATTGTACTTGATTCTCCAAAATTTTTTTTTTTCCATACAATTGTACTTTTTAGAACTCAATTTACAACGTTGATGGAAGTGTATAGTGTATATGATATGATATAGGACTATGAAAATATAAATATCTTACATAAATCAATCAATCAATCTTTAAAAGAAGAAAATTAAATCAATCAATCTTTAAAAGAAGAAAATTAAGTCAACTACTTGTAATACGGTAACGAGCTCTTAGAAACCCACACATTCTCTCTCTATCAATGAGGGATTTAATTTTTAAACCTCAAAGAGTTTGAAGGTTTTATTATTATTAGGAAAATGTTAATGAATTTTCTAAGAGTATTAATTTAAGAACTATTTTTAGAAATATTTGATGAGTAAATGATAAACCAATTAATTTTTTTTGACAATTTTTAATATTTCTCTAAGGGTAGCAATTAACATAACCCTTAGTATTAATATTATTATTGTTGTTGTTGTTGTTGAAAAAAGAGAGAATACAGATCATTAAAAGGACTATTTAGCTAGCAAAAGACACCTATATATATATATATATATATATATATATAATCCCATGAATTCTCTTCTTATTTTGAAAAGGCAAAAAAAAAAAAAAAAAAAAAAAAAAACCTTCAAACCTGTGGACTAAACTAGTAAAACTACTGAAGTCCCAAAATATGATTGTAATTAGCCCATGGAGATAAATGAAAAGCCGAATACGAATCCAATTCAAGTCAAATGACACGAAACTCAATTTTGATTGGGTAATAACAGAAAGACAACCTAGGCATCGATCTACATATAATGGCCTGAGAATTATTTTCCATCAATTTTGACAGAAAAAGCCCACCCCAGAAAGTTTAAGCAATAAAGGAGCCCACCCTCCACAAACTTTGTGGACAAATAGCCACAATATGCTTGATGACCATGACTATGATGTATTTGGTAGCAACGCATTATCAAGCATCATTTCAACACTAATGGAATGATCTATCAAATTTTACTAAAACGAAGTTGCAAAGTCTCACTTTCAGTGGAATAATAATTGCACAAATTGCAACAATAGCACGCGATTGTAAGCCCCACACCAATCCACAGGAGCCTAAGGACCACGCTTTGCATGTGGTGTGTTCAAACTGAGAGTGCTTCTTTCCATTTTGGTGAAATTAGCAAATGGCTCTTGCTCATGCCCATGCCTCTTCAAATTGATTCATCCAACAATGCATGTGATTTCTTTCTCCTGGCTACACAGGTCTCATCAATCATTCTATAATTTGCAAAAACTTTAGCCTAAGATAAGTTATGAAAAATATCTAAGAAACAACCGCTTCTATGAATCAATTGGGGAAGAGTAACTATATAGCAATTATCGTTTTCAATGAATGAATTAGAGTAACTATATAATAAGTGGAGGAATGAGAGAAATGTACTCGTAAATTCTCAAGTGTTTGACACAATTTTTCTATCATAGTGAGAAAGCAGCCAAAATAGCTGCAGTTCACTGCTGTGCTATATATAGATATGCAGCAACCACATTCCATTTCATAAACCCTGAAAAGGATATGAATGAAATATGCAAAAAAAGATTAAGATTCTGAACCCGGAAAAAGGATTTAGAATTTACATAATGGTTAAAAAAATAATAATAATAACAATATTTCAAGAATCACAAGTATAATTGCTGCTTGGCTCAAGGCATGGATTCAATCCATTACCATTGCTGGTCCCGTATCATTGAAGGGCAGCCGTTAAAACCAGCCACAATATCCATAAGCAGAGAGATTATTTCAGTACAATTATTGTTGCCATCAACATAGTGCAGAGAGCATTCCCTGTCAATTCTTTTAATGACTTAAGCACCACGTACCAATTCTTGTCTTGTATGTCACTAGTAAGGTGATAATCATGATGAGACTAGTAGTGGCAGTAATGTTGTACAAGAATAGAGCCCCATACCCACATCTTATTAGTGAAGGAATTTAAGTGATTGAATGCAGATTCATTGATTCTGCTAGGCACTGTATGACCCAAAAAGTACTGGGAGTAAAGTTTGTAGCTAGTACTCTCTTGACATTCAACTTTCAATCTACCCCCAGATTAATTTAAGGCCTAAACAAGGGCACACATGCCACAAATTTGCCTTTGTAGATGTATCCCCTCTGTAATTCCAAGCATTTATTATTGCTGCAAAGAATTCATGTAAACATAAAATTTTCATTTCACCACATTTTCCTAAACATCTTGAAAAAAGAAAAAGAAAAAAAGGCATTGATGCTACTATATGAACTTTTCCTAGATTCCGCTAAGGTTTGATTTTGGGTTTTAGCCACTGAAAATCCTCTTAAATGGACTTTGAAATTAGTCTTGTGTTGAGGAGGTATGGTTTAGAAAAGAAAAAAAACAAAGCAACAATGAACCTGTTAGGATTAGTATTTGTTCCAAACATAGGAAGAATCAATGCAAATCAAATTCGAATCTGACCAAAAGAAAGAATTTGATGCATGTGAGTTCCAAAAGTTCAGTTTATTTAACAAGATTTATAAGTTATAACCCCATTAATTAAGCCTATTTCACAAATTTGGCCCATTAGCAGATGTTAGCTCACCTGTCTATTTCCTCAACGGTCCAGCCACAAGCCCACCACTTGATCCTCCACCTAGTATCATATTCATTTTAGCTAAACCAGCGTTAAAAAGTTAGGATGCAGTAGTGTAATTCTTTTAACACAGACCATTAATTCAAAATGGCATGAAGCCATTGCTACTTAAATGCTCATTAAGTGTATCTTGATAGAATACTTGTTTTTTTTTTTAAGAAGAAAAACTAAGAACTTAATTAATGAAAATTGGCTATATTAGCCTGAAGTATATTAAAAAACTGAGGGAGAACTTCCTCCATCCTGGACAACACAATTCGATAGAATAATTAATAGTTGAATGATTTAAATTCATCATTTTTTATTAGTTTAAGCTTTTATAGCAAACTTTGAAACTTGAAATGGTGGAGTATTATAAATTTTATAATAATAATTAAATTTATTCTTTCCTACCATATATCTTAAACTTTTATCAGAAGTGGCGAATATTAAGAATGGATAAGTTTCATCCACTCATTTTCTTCTATACTTTATATGTAAGTATTTAACACACACACACACATATATATATATATATATATATATTTATATAAAGAATATTTATATATAAAAAAGAATGCAATATCCAAATCAAAAAAAGAAAAGAATGCATTATCTGATAGAAATCATAACCGAAAAAGCAATAATAGTCAATAAATATTGCAGCACCAACCACATGGCACAGGCGACAATATGAATGTGAAAGAGTTATGATCTGAGAACAAAAAAAAAAAAAAAAAAAAGAGAGAGAGGAAGGTTTCGGGTTACTTGCTTTATGATCTGATAATCTTTATTGAATGAACAAATCTGCAACATTTTCAATTCTGTGTATCACCCACCCCATCAGGCGAAAGGTGGCCTCTCACATCGGTTCCTGTTAATCAGTTAGTAGTTAAATTGTCACGATCTTAATTAATTAAGGCAGATTAATGAAAAATAGAGAAAGGGAAAAGAATGTAGCAATGGGAAAAGAAGGATGAAGAATAAACGAATGCAGTGCTGCAGCAACTCACTATACATACATACCAATCTGGTTATCTGCATCTATAAAATAAACATCTTAAGTTCTTAACCATGACACAAGTTGAGGAAAAAAAAGAGTTTAATTAATGGGGTGAGAGAGGCTCGAACTATTGACCTCAGGATAACTCGAAGCTATGAGACCTACGCGCTAGCCAACTGCGCCACCACCCCAGTTGGTGTCCAAGAAACACAACATTGAATATAATATTTCGTACAATTTTGGGCTCTAATAAATACAAGAAGCAACTCTTTACCCTTTTAGACTTCTTCGTCGTGGACTAGTCTGGATTCTAAGACTTTTGTTGGACCTCTTTTTGAATGGGCCGATATTAAGGCCTGATAAGGTCTTGGGTTTGGTACTTTATAAAGGTAGTTATTCGGTTCGGCCTACTCAATACGATAATAAGAGGGACCCTCCATTTTGTGGCACTAATGAAATTTAGCCAGCTCATACTTCCTGAAAAAGTACAGATTTTGAAAAAAAAATACTTGCACGTTTCGTTGGGGCGCTTTAGATCTGATGGGTTTGTGAAGTTTAGTTGTGTTTGATTCAGTTGATGATCCGAATAATGTTGCGTGGTTTTTAATGGAAAATTTACTGAGACTTAGTCCATGGAGCGGAGTCCCAAGCCGAAAATTTTTTTGGGCCCGTTTTGTGTAGAAAACGCAATTTGGTTATTAGGGTTTTATTGTGGGGTTGCCGTGTTTTTAAGAGTGAAGAAAAATTGTAGCCGCACTTTATACTTTTCCCTGATAATAGTGAAATCTTTGCAACTCTGTGGATGTAGGCAAATTGCCGAACCATGTAAATATTGTCTTATACGTGTAATTGTTTTCTTTACCGTGTGTTTTCTCTATTTTTTTTGTTTCTCACAGGTTGGGAATTCGGGTTAAATTCCCTACAAACTCATGTTGTCAATTTCAAAACGTGCTTTTTTTTTTTTTTTTTTTGGGTGTTTGTAAAATTTCATAATCATGCTTATTGTGCGTTTTTGCACAGCCCCCTGAATAGTAATTCCAAAATCACAACAAAAACTCAATAATATGAGCCGTGTTGCTAGTAACAGTAAGGTTAATCTATTTTGGCATTGTCAAACAATACTAAATTATGTGTTTTTTTTAATTTTAATTTTTTTTTTTATAAATTTTTATTGAGTGTCTTAAAATTGTAATTAAAGTTTAAGTTGAAGACATAAAGTCAGTTTAAGAAGAAAAAAGAGAGTGCATTTTTAGCATATACTTTGATAACTGGCTCGATATCTCTCAATCTATCGAGATTCCCATTTTAGTAAAAATCAATAAGGCGAAAAAGTTTACAACTTGTCCGTTTGAAGCCTGATTTGAACCAGTATTTAGAAGATGTTATAAGTCATCTATTTGAAGGCTTTTTCAGAGAGAGAAATAGTGCGTTTTGTGTGGCTAGAGCTTTTGTAACCAAGTTCTCTTAAATTCACCATACCAAAGACTTCTAAAGTAAATCTAAAGTTCATTTGGTGAAGAAGTTGAAGTTATAGCAACCACCACAAACTTGGTGATGTGAAGAAAACCTTCAAGAAGTTCTTGGAGTCAATCAGATGTTTAGGTTGTGATTATAGGTGCGTCATCTGTCAATACGTTCATATATTGAAAAGTTTAGAGTTTCTGATGCGGTAGAAAGTTTCTACTATAAGTTTGGGATTGTAAAATTTAGGGACAAATGTTTTGTACTAAATCTTAAATTTATTTTTATTATAGTGGATTGTTTTTTGATAAATCTAATTAACAAGTGGATTGTTTTTTGATAAATCTAATTAACAACTTGACTTTAAAACTTGTTAATTCTATCAATCGAGATCTAAATTTCGCAATAGTACCAAACGAATTCACCTTGTTGGACTCGCCATGCCACCTTCTGCCTTGCCGAACTCGTCTTGATATCGCTACATCATGCCTTGTTGTACTCTCTAGTTGCAGCTCTCTTTCACTCTTTTGTCTTTTTTTTTTTTTTTTTTTTGGGTGATAGATCTTTCCTATAATTACTCAATTTGTATGAGACGGAAGAATTATATTCACTTGGAGATTAATCAGGTGCTCTATGAATCCTAATTAAACGACACAGCAAAAAATTTCAATTCAATATTCAATATTTTCAGTGAAAAGTCAGCCTTCAATTTTTAATTTGAGTAGGTATGAAAATTTAGACCCACCCCCTCTTCCACGAATCACACTGCCACTGGAAACAAAAATTGGGCCGAATCCAAAGCAGTTTTTTAGCAAATATGAAGACCGCTATCTTCGAATGAGACTCATAGGCCGTCATCTTAGTCATCAACATCTCTCAAGAAAAGTGGAACTTCACATATGTGATTGAAGATAGTCTCTCTTATTTTGATGACTGACCTTATTACTACCAACCAAGTAACAAGAACTCAAACTCTTTAACCCACTTTGCAGTAGCTTGCTTTTGCTTTTGCCCAACAGCCCCCTCCCATGTCCCCTTATCCTTTTGTATGGGATGGATTGGCCCCTTTGGCTTTTTTTTTTTTTAAATAAATTTCCCATATCAAAAGGAATGCACGATATAGTGGGTTATATATTGGTTAAAGGAACGCATAATAACAAATCATAAGTGGTTTTTGAAACTACTATCGATATTACTTTTTTTTTGTTTGGTTTGAAGTATTATGACTGTTACCACCTAACTTAGCATAGCTCGTGTAGCTCGAATTTGATTGTATTCCTGCTTTGTCTTCAATAAAAAATGTCTTAACGGATTCTTAAAATAAAAAATAAAGTAAAATACCAACATTTATTTAGAAAAAAAATTGGTACAAATTTTAGAGCTTCTCGTCTCTTAACTTATAAGCTTTATTGGGTCCGCTAAGGGCACATTCTTCTTCCAACAGATTTTACATATTCTCCTCCTAATAGGTCCAGCAATAGCTTTAAGCCCATAGGCCCAAAAGAAAAAACAGAAAGGCTAATAGCTACATAAACCATCCACCCCCCATTATGCTAGACCTGCTGTTACACTGTGCTCATGCATTCCCTTTCAGTCATGTTCATAAGTAAGTCACAAATTAATTAAAAGGAATAAAAAAATTAATTGCGATTAATTGGCTTACTCGTGTGACTCCATACTCAACAATATAGCTATAGTGATTAGTCTTAGAATGAAAGATAGATAGCAATGGGCTTTAGAGCAATGTTTTCCATCTAGAATTTCCCGTTAAAACTCGTGTGACTCCATACTCACAAGACCTTAGTCTTAGAATGAAAGATAGATAGCAATGGGCTTTAGAGCAATGTTTTCCATCTAGAATTTCCCGTTAAAATTTTTCACAAGACCTTTTTTATTTTTTATTTTATATATATATATATTTTATTTTATTTTAATTCACAAGACTTTTTATTTATTTATTTATAATTCACAAGACATTTTATTAACTTATTACTTTTGGAAATTTTGTGGTAAGTTAGGCAAAAAGTAGATGGTAAAATTTAAGTAAATTAGGGTCCGTTTGATAATGTTGTTCTAATAACATTGTTTAAGTATTATGAAAATACGTGTGTGTAAAAAGTGTTATAAAAATACGTGTGTTGTTTAAACAATACAACCAAATAGACCCTTAAGCATTCTCATTTGATTTCGCAAAGTTCTCTATTTTAGATTATTAAAATGTTAATTAATCGTTAGTTCTTTAATTAATTTATTTTTTATAGTAATTTTTATTCTTGTTATAACTTTTATTATAAAATTTAGAATAATGTCTCGAATGTCATAGGACATCTCCTAGAGATCATAAAATTTAATTTTGCAACTTTCTTAATTTTGCATTTTTTTGGGGGCAATTTTTCCTATTTTCAATCTAATTTTGTGCTTAATAAAAATTAGGGTTTTCTAGCCACTCTAAAAGTGTTTTAGAGTTTTTTTAGCACCGCTCAGCAATTCTAAGACTCGTTTTCTATTTAAAGGCATTGTCGTCTCTAAAGGCAAATAAAATTTTAAATTAAGAAAATTTCAGAGAATTTTCACTATTATTTTTCTTGATGGATCTTGAAAGTTCACCATACAGATTCAAGGGTTATTATCTTGAAGTAAACATCTCTACTTCTTAATGCTTTACACGGTTACACCTGCGTTACTTCCAGTTTTCTGGATGAAAATTGATGTTTTTCATCCAAATTTTGCATACCTCTTGTTTTCACTCTAAATAAACAAAAGCTAAGAGACATAATCATGGGAAAAGGGAGCATAGATTCTATGAAAGGGAAATATTTCAGCTTTGTGAATCATCTCATGGCCAGGGACTCAAAATCCGAAGCAAAAAAAAAAAAAAAAAAAACTACTACTTTTTGTGATACGATAAATGTAACATGAATACCATAAGTGGGGAGAGTTTGAGGAAGAATACTAGAGACTGCTTTATTTGGGGTTGGCAAAGGAATTGGTCTCCAAAGAAACTGTGAAGCTTTAAATAGCCATTGATTGGTGGGTATTGGTTGATGGAGCCATGTATAAGTGGGTCGCCCTAAACTTGAAAGTAAAAACTAAAGAGAGAGAGAGAGAGAGTCCTAGGTGTAAAAGAAAGTAGATGGAAATCCAGCTCATAGTTCTCAAAGAGTCATAGGACCCCTCGTGGAAGGGACTGCCAGTTCACATAGTTGCAGGGTTTCATAAACTACAGGTCCTAGCTGTCTCCTGGTCCCTATAGCGCTGGCAATAGGACCCTTCTTTTTTTCACATCCTCTTCGCGTGTGTTTGTTCTTATAGCCTCGTAAGGGTTGTTATTGTATAGCCTCGGACTATGTTCCAATCCCTCTTACAGAAAGGTAGGTCCTATCTATTATGGGTCCTCACTTTTTTTTAAGAGAGAAAAAGAGAGTATAGTCCGAGACTATACAATAATTTTTCGTCTCACAAAATCATAAAACTAAAAACTTATTAAAAGAAATTAAGAGAAAGTTAACGTGAAAATTTAAACTAGGATTTTACATGGCAAATGACAATCATGTATATATGAATGTGGAGGAATGCTTTAAAGTCATAAACTAGGCCTTGAGACTTTGTGGCCTCTCCCAATGTATGTACTGTCATGTGGTTATGGACAAGTTAATGGTCTTCCATTAAGCATAAAAATGATTATAAATTTGGCTTCACATTATATGATTTTTTTTAATGTGATTGACTAGGGAATGATTCGATGTAGTTAGATTTTTGTTTTCATCGTAGCCGCCCAAGGCCTCTTTCACGTGATTTTCTATCACCACTTATTTGAGTTTTAAAATAGTCTTGATTTTGTTGTTGTTGTTGTTATTATTATTATTATTATAATTCGTTGGGCTTGGAAGTTGGGTTTTTACAGCTTCTGCGAGAGGGTTATGAACGTGGGCTCATGTGGGGGAATTTGATCATGAAATGGGAAAGAAAAACAGTAGTAATATGATAAAATTTAGGTACAAAGTATCTTAGATTCTTTAATTATATTTAATAGTAGTACGTCACAAGATTTAATTCAATCATCATTAAAAAAGAAAACATTGTTTTTTTACCATTAATGAATTTAGTTGGAGAATCTTAATTACAACACCTAAATAAATCTACCTAAATTTTGTCCAAAATATTAAATTTATAATTATTTTCTAACGGTCTACATAAGAAACGAGAAGTGTGCAGGGAACTTTGGAGCATTTAGACTAATGGAGCTGTTTTATTCAAATAGTTTTTTTTTCCCCCAGAGAAGCAAACGTGCATTAGTATAAGAAAACTACCATGAGAATCCATACGCAGAGAGCCAAAAATTGAAAATTTGTGGTCCATTGATTAAAGAAAAAAAATTGACATCTTATTGAGCACCAAGCCAAATTGCTCCTGAGAATCATTAAAAGTGTGCGAACAATCACATCCGTTATTATTTTTAATTTAAAGTGTCAATCTGACGATGATCGGAGTGCTAGTCTGGAGCATAAATGTGGGGGCACATCTTGTATATTCAGAAACCTTGTATTATATTTATATCACTAATAAAAGATAAAAATAGTGTGCTATGGCACTGAAATAAATAGGTAAATATTTGTTCACTTCCTTTGTATACACAACATTTACAACTTCATACCCAATACACACACTTTGACCGTACACTTTTAAAATGTGAAATTTTTTTTTTATATATATATATATATATATACAATGTGAAATAAATTGTGTGAGAGAATTATTATCCAATTGAAATTGACAACATAAAAGAGATTTAGAATGTGAAAAAAAAAATTATGTATACAGATAGTGTGAAATAAGTTGTATAAGAGAATCATTAGCTGATTGCAATTGAGAGAAAGAGAGAGTCGTTTACCTGATTGCAAAAAAGACAACAATGAAAAAAAGAAAAAAAAAAAAAAAAAAGAAGAGAAAAGATGGGAGATGATTATTGATTGGAGGGTGGGAGGTTAAATTAATGCAGAGACAGAGAGGACAGGCACCAAGTGCGTTAGTCACGCAGCTGTCATTCATTTCTACAAAGCCCAACTCCTTCTTCCTCTTTAAGCCAGCACATTAGCGTTTGCAGCTGTCAGATCTTTCTCTCTCTCTCTCTCCACATTTTTTTTTTCTATCCTCTTATAATTGACCTAACCCCACTGTTCCAAACAACTCATCAAACATATAATAACAACAACAACAACAGCAACATCATAAACTATATCCACCTCTTTCTCTGTCTCTCTGGCCCTCTTTCAATGATTCTTCTGCTGTAAAAAATACAGGGTGGGGATGGAGGTTGAGGCACATATAGAGCTCAAAGCAAAGAAAATGAGGAGGTGGAAGAAACGATACAGCTTAGTACTCCACTCTTGTCAAGCACACAAGTGATCGATATATACCAAAGACTTCATGCACACACAAGATACCCAATATTTGACTGATAATATTCATGATTTTGATTCCATGGCTTACCCTCATTACCGTTCACAGTTTGGCGACACCACGTTTACCAAAGTGTTTGTTGGGGGACTAGCTTGGGAGACACATACAGAAGAAATGCACAAATATTTCGAGCAGTTTGGAGAGATTCTTGAAGCTGTAATCATCACGGATAAGAATACAGGAAAATCTAAGGGATACGGATTTGTAAGTACTTCTCTAGCTAGCTCCACACATTGTAATAATAACATTCTCATATGACCAAATAGCTATATGATGAGGTTATTTTTACATCTATTAGGTGACTTTTCGTGACCCTGAATCGGCAAGGAGGGCTTGTGTTGAAGCAAACCCTGTGATTGATGGGCGGAGAGCCAACTGTAATATTGCTTCGTTGGGACGACCACGACCTACACCGCCCCGAGGTCCATACGTTTTGTACTATGTTTTTTGGGAATTATTTTCTTTTATAACATAATAATATGTTGCATTACACTTTGGGCACGTGTTTAACTGTTGTTCATATATACAGGAAGAAATCAAGGTGGTACTAGTTCTTATAACCAAGGGGGTGCTAGTGTACCACAAGGTGCACCACCCTATGGCGGAATGGCGCCGCCCATACCTCCCCCACCGCCGCCGCCACCACCTCCTGTCGTTTACCGACCTTACGGGTGAGTTGCTTTCTATTTACTTATGCTTTTAATTGATTGTCATCATTATAGGATATATAGATGGTCCATACCATAAACCAAATGGCTTTATATATGATGTGATGTCTATTTTTTTGGTACAATTATTATAGTTGGTATTAGTTTGTAAAAGGGCACTAGATTAATTATGATTATTTTAGGACACATGTCATGCTCATATTTCTTTTAATCCACAAAAATATCGAGGTAAGCTAGGTCTTTATCAAGAATATTATATTGTTTTGTTGATGTGCCTAATCTTACATGTGTGTGGGAACATATACCTTGAATGGTAGAACCCACACATCTTTTATGTATGACATACCTTAACTATGTCAAATGATCATGGACCTTTTAGATAAATCATTTTTTCATCGCAAAGAATAGTATTTGTAAATTTAGCTATGGCAAATTGTCCAATAACCTTGTCGTAAACGAATGACGAAGATGAAAGTATTATTGCCACTTTGTCACTATCTTAAGAAATTAATGGAAATGTGCTGGCATTACAAATTGGTAATAAAACATCCCTTCTTATAAACAATGCATTTGAAATTAAATTTTGTGTTTTTTAGAATCTTGACTTTTGTGGTTTTTTATTTTCAACTTTAATTATGCTTTTAACAACAAACTATATGTGTTAGATAAATTAAGTGATAACTTTCGAGCATTGACAAGAAAGAAATTGACACTTATGTCTGTATGCGCGCAAAGTCAAATTTAACTTATAAAAAAAAAAAGTCAAAATTTATATTGCAATAAAGAAGACCTTTGAAATTCGTTATATTTAGTTTTGTGATATGGTTGCATATATCAACAAAATTAGGCTACCAATATTGTATTTGTATTTTTTTTTTTTCATCTTATGACCATCTATGTGTAAGCTATTCCTATAACTAAATAAATAATTTAAACAAACCATGTAACATGATTATTAAATAATTTCCCCAAACCAATTTGACAATTAGAATGATCAAGTAGTCAAGTAGTAGTGGTACCGGTAGAATTTCCCCAAACCAATTTGACAATTTGCAACAAAATTCTGTCTTTCATTGCCGGCCTAACTATATAGATCATAGATGGGTAATATTTTTATTACTTAAATTTAATAAAGCGTGTATGTTATACGCGTGGGACCAATTATTTGTTGGGCAATGGCTGATCCACAATTATATCACTCTGACATATATTTCATCCAAAATATATGGAGTGGGTGGAGTTTGTAAACTTATTATAATTTGACCCACCTTAACTAACAATATAATATTGTTGCTAAAAGTTACTATCACTGTAGGACCCAATGTTGGCATTACAATAAATTCATCGTGCTACCTACCATTCCTTAACTAGAGAAGCATTCTAAATTGAGCCATTACTTCTCATGGAAATAAACATTGAAGTAACATGTAATAATAATTTTCTCTCACCAGTACTTATAAATGAAACTCCTTGTGCAGGTACCCAACCTACGCAACTCCTGATTATGGCTACCATCAAGTTAGTCCTCTTTTGTCTGTATAATTTAAGGACACGATATGTGTTCGGTGTATTAGTATATTGGACATGTTGAGATACGGACTCGTGTTTAGTGTAACCGAATCACTGGACACAAGCTCTTCCCATAATTTAATACATGCATTTGAATGAATATAATTATAATAAAAGGTAGTTAAAGTTATGTGACATTTTTGTGTCTTGAATGGACAGGCATTGTATAACCCACAAGTACAACAGCCACAATATTACCAGCAATTGTATGGAACATCTTCTTCTACCATGGGCTCTCCCTATTACTATGGTTATTCTTTTCAAGCCCCAATTAGGAGTACATATTCTACTACACCACAGCCACAAGGGCAACAACGCTTACCCGGATCATCATACATATACTATCCTATGCAAATGGAGGGATCCTTCTCCACCTATCCTCCTCCACCTCTTCAAACCACAAGGCAATCCTTTCCTTCTTCTACAGGTAACAAATTAATTTTCTCTACTCTTTTTGTTAGTTTGATATTTTGAAAATATTCCTCACACATATATAAATTACTCTTGCACATATACATGTATAAACAATATGATATATATAAGATGAATAATGACAATAACATACTTTTTATTATAGACTCACTGTATACAAAATGTCACATGGACTGAAATCGTGTTTTAGAAACACAATTTCAAAATAAAGTTTTTATGAAATATGCTATAGCGAATGTGAAATAAGATTTTTTCCCACGTATAAATATGATGTACCTAAGGATTTTGTATGACATGAGACTATAGAGGGGCCACATAAGTAAAAAAAACCCAACCCATATGAATTAGCTGTCTAGACTTATGTACACAAAATGTCCCATAGACAGAAATTGTGAGACTATATATAGTTTTACCATATATAAATATGGTGTACCTATGAATTTTGTATGACAATGAGAGTCGTGAGACTATATATAGGGGGGCCACATGGGTGGAAAAAAACCCAACCCATGTGAATGAGCTGTCTAGACTTATTCTATGACCCATTACATGGGTCAATGGAAAAGTAATGACAGGAGAGGCTCGTGTAAACTAATAGTGACTGCATGTGGTTTCAGTATGATAGATAATGGTTGTTTCTGAAGATACAGTCAATAGGTCGATGAAAAGCGGGCCCACATTGCATGTTAGGGACTGTCATCCCTTTTAAGTACACTTTGATTTTATTGGAAAAAAAAAAAATAGCATAAGAAGGGGGCAAGAGATCATGTTGTTGCGTCATTATACTTCACTAGTTAACATGCATGAAATTATGATTTGGTGGGAATGAGTACAACTGATCAAATTATGTAAAAAATAAAATAAAAATCCTATTTTTTTTCTTCAATATTGCCACTTTATATATGTTCTGCAGTCACAATCTCTCGTACATCTTTTATTCCCCCCCCCCCCCCCTTTTTTTTATAATTCAAACACATGACATCTTGCATTGATAGAACATTAAAAAAAAAAAAAAAGGAAATATTAAGAGTTGGACAAAACATTTTATTTAGAAAATTTTTGCATCCTAAATTAACCAATATATATATTCATGCATGGCTGTGGTTGAGTTTTCAACTTACTATAGTACTTTTGAAAATATACACAAACATTATAGTAAGATATAAAAATATTTTATTTTATTCTCTATCTCCTCTCATGTCTCACTTTCTCGTTCTTCTCTCTTCCACTATTATAACATTAAAGTAGAATTATTTTAATATGATGTTTTGTAATTTTTTTTTATTAAAAGAAGAGATATAGGATGCATTTAAAAGTGGTTAAATAAAATAGAAAAATTGAATTTTTGGCAAGATAAAGTGCAATTTTTTTCTTTTACACAAATTGATATAAATACTCTAAGAAGCATGAAATACTAACTTTTTTTAAGCAAGCAATAGAACACATCACTGTTTACTTCGAGTAATTATGGACTAGGTGAGGTTTGGGTCCAGTGTCCAGTTGCACTGGACCCGTTGAAATTATAACACGTATTCACTTTTGAACATATGTCACCATCTTAACGTGTCTAGTGCATTACATGCACTGGACCTAATCCTCACCCTTATAAACCCCCTTACTTAAGAAAAACTTCTTCTCTCTTTTTATTTTTTTCAACACTTTAGAACAACTTCAATACTTCATGCAGCAGGGCCCGCGGCCACTGCTTCCTATGTTCATAGGAAAAAGAGAGGGGAAAAAGAAAAACAAGAGAAGCGTAGTAATAAACAAATTGTACCGAATTTATGTGGTGTTTTGCCTGGGCATTACGTACCATTATCATTATTTGAGAGGTGTCCTTGCCATGCAATATGAAAAATGGTGTTTCTATGCATATTATATTAGAAAAAACATTTTATGTACGTAAAAATTGCGTATTCACTATTCACTAGATCACTATGAGCAGGGGTCGAACGACTAGAATGGTCCCACTGTACATGAATCCAATATGATTAAAACAGTACTACTTCTGCGTATCAAAATAACACAATCCATGAACCTACTTATTTAGCTGGAAATTAAGTAGAGTTTCAAATCTTAAAATTAAAATAACAATGGTAGTGAAAAGTAATAACACATATCATAAAGAGTTTGCAGCTAGAAATTTTGATGCTTAATTTGGCTAGAAATAGTGTTAAAACTGTTAAAACTTTAGACTCTCTCTCTACCCCAGACTATTGCAAGTGCTAATAACAATTTTTAACTGTGATGGTGTGCTTCAGATTCACAGACGCCACAGCAAAATTCCTCCACAGAAACAGAAGCTGCAGTTGTTACTTCAGATAGTCCAAATACCTAAAAGAAGAACTTACCAATATATACATGGCTTGGATATAAGTTTCAATTGTATAACCTTGACAAATTTATGTCAATCAACTCTCTTTTCATTTCTGAAATTCTCAACAGCTTATATAATTCTTTTGTTCAATCAAAGCTGTAACATAAGAACTGCTTCGACAGACTACCTTTGTTCTTCTCAGCTATGGCAGGAAAAGATGGACTATCAACTACCTATGGAGATTTTTTGCCCCAAAAAATAATTCTTCTATTTTTTTTCATAGGTTTTTATTTGATTTATTTATTCTTCAAGTATAACAGCTTAACATCTTTAACAAAATGTATGAACAAGAGGGCAGTCAGCCCCTCTAAGAAATTTTGAATTTTAAACGTGCCCATCTATGAAATTTTTTTTTTCCCTCTTTGTTAAGGGGAAATTCTATGTGGAATTTACATAGAATTTATGCTACAAATCATTCACTGTCAAGCATTCTCAATTTCAGGCCTTTCTTTTTTGGTTTGAAATGGCACCAAACCAACAATCCAAAGAGCCAGGAGTCTCCAATTTTTCCTACTACGTTCAGCCTGATGAAAACGAATGAGACCTCTGGTGGTGGTGCACACGAAAAGCCAGTGTCTAAGAAACTCCCATACGCACAAAGAATAAGAGATAATTTTTTGTTGATGCCCCAATCGGTCTCAATGGGGGGCTCATATATAACTACACTTCATTATGGCCATGCAAAGAATAATGCCTATGCATTACTCCATTTGGATGTTGCAAACTTTGTGGAGTAACACCTCAGATGTTACTTCATTTAATCTTGGCATGCCTAACTAATAGTTGCTCATAACATTAGCATCTCCCACCCCAACACAATGGGCATGTATCCGGCCATGTATCTCTCAATATATTCTCTCTAATGTTCATACTAGTAAATAGACTGCAACCATCGAGCACCTTCGCACTAAAATTTTGGTAGCATTACTATATATATTAAAATCTTCCCAAAAAGACTAGCATATATAATAACATCTAAAGTGTCTAATTATTCCTAGACTTATTGATCACATTAGATATATAAGTATCCTTTATTCCTCTCAAGGTCAATACTCAAAGCAATGTTTGACCACCCAAAGATATCACGATGTACTCACAATTAACTCATCATCGTCATAGAATGCGGGCCATAACCTGCATCAACACAAGATAGTTGTCAAAACTCCATGCGCTATTCATCTTGACCATTTCTTGTCCAGAGGCTTATTGAACTAAAAAAGAAATAAGTTTTCCCTTTACTGGTCTCCACAAATTATACAACATTGTATTCTTAATTTGCCTCCACATTAAACATTCAATGTGTCAATAAGTTTGAGATATATATATATATTTTTTTTGCATCCTTTTCAAGCTTGCACCCTTAGTCAAACCTTTGTCTACCATTATTCTTTTAAAAAAAAAAAAAAATAAATAAAGGGATCCTTTTATTTAAAATATATCCATTTTATATCTAAATTAAATATTACAAATTTAAAAATGTTCAAACTATTATGTCATTTAAAATTGTAAATGACGTGACAATATATACAATATTAGATTTAGAAAATAAAATTTGAATCATGAATGAACTCAAAGAGAGATAGGACGTTATTAAATTTTGAGTAAAGTTAGAAGTTTAATTTATAATTTTAACCTAAAAAAGTTGCAGAAATAAGTTATAACTTTTTTTTCCTTTTCAAAATGACAAAATGGCTAAAAGAAAAGGATCTTTATGGTGGATTTCTCTTGCTCCTGTTTTGTTCCCTTCATTTCGTCAGAAATATGCAAATAATTTTTTTGTTTTAGAATTTTAGTTGATAGCCATAATCCTTGCACGTCAGAAATATGCAAATAATTTTTTTGCACAGCCATAATACTTGGCTTAACCGCGGGAAGAGGGGGGGGGGAGGGGGGGGAGAGAGAGAGAGAGAGAGAGAGAGAGAGAGAGATAAGTTGTAGAAGTTTAATTTATAATTTTAACCTAAAAAAGTTGTAGAAATAAGTTATAACTTTTTTTTCCTTTTCAAAATGACAAAATGGCTAAAAGAAAAGAAAAGGATCTTTATGGTGGATTTCTCTTGCTCCTGTTTTGTTCCCTTCATTTCGTCAGAAATATGCAAATAATTTTTTTGTTTTAGAATTTTAGTTGATAGCCATAATCCTTGCTCGTCAGAAATATGCCAATAATTTTTTTGCATAGCCATAATCCTTGGCTTAACCGCGGGAAAGGGGGGGGGGGGGGAGGGGGGTAGAGAGAGAGAGAGAGAATTATTTAAAATATTTATTAGTTTTATTGAAAATGTGGATGAAATTCTAAATAAGAAGTGGTAGAAACAAGATATGCCAATATAAACATATCTTTTAAACCAAAATTTTGTCCTGAATGTTCAAATTTGGACAAAGTTTCAGACGGGGTCACAGCTAGTAAATACCAAATGGCTCTTTCTAGTTAATGGAAAGAATTGAAGGAAGACTATTATGAACCCATTGGCTGCCCCATAGCTTTTTAGGTTAGAGCCGGTGGGGTTGAGACTGCAAGTTAATTTTGTAGTTTAGCAAGACTGTTTATCAATTATCATTACCTAACTGCGACCACAGCAATGGCTTGATTTATGCTCAATGCATTAGCTGGTTATGATTTCACTGGCCAAGTCAATATACAAGTGAATCACACCCTTGTAACCTTGAACTGCAGTGATTTCTTCAAATAACGTAGAGAACGCTAGTAAAACTGCGGGGAATATTACTTTTAATTTCTGAATTAAGGTAGGAATAGGATAAAAAAGTATAAAGAAGAATTAACGTATACGGAAGATATATTAATTTATGAATGGTACATGCACGTTCCAACACAGAAATCCATCTATTTCACACTGCAATCTGCAATCTAGCGTAGATACACAGTCTATTGTAGTTAATGTGAATACTGGTGTGACTGTTGAGAGCAAAGCAGACTAAATTGTACGTTGCCAAATACTTTAAACTATCTGTGGTACAATTCTTACTAAATTCAGAAGCCATGGGCCACCGGAATTATGATATTTTGCTTCAATACCAAAAACAGATAACCAGTACAGTCAGGAGAGAATTATGACCCCCACAACAATGGTTCTTTTCGTTTAACCCCAACATTCTACAGCCACCCCTCTCTCTCCCTCTCATGAGCTTTGAATTACATCTTACATCATCTTTCAAGCAAGGCTACAATCTCACTAACTATAATTAGACCCTCTTTGCATTTGAAACACACTCAACCCTTTATGCTATCTAGTATACTATTGCGCTTATATCATGAAGCCCTTTGAAATTTCATTAAGCATTAATCCATTAGCTTCTTCTTCTTCTTCTTCAGATCATACAGATACTGAGCCTCTCAATCTTTTCCCAAGCATGGACCAGAATTCTCTTCATCCACATTCATCGCTAAGCAATCTACCTAGCTGGCCTACTGTATCAATGGAAGAAAACCTTAAAGCATGCAGTGATGATAATGAGGATGTCACCGTGGCCTTAAACATTGGCCTTCCTAATCATTCGAGTGGTTCCATTGATGCAAAAACAATGGAAACTGCAAACAGAGCAGCTAATAATTATCGGATACCTACTCCCGAACAAATACATATTGGTTTCACTCATTTTTCTTGCCATGTCTGCCTCAAAACCTTCCACCGCTACAACAATCTTCAGGTGCAATTTTTATTTACTTTAAAAGCTAGATCTTCAGGTGCAATTCTTCTAATTTCCTAAAAAAAATTTCAACTTTTATCTACTTTTTCATATATATATATATATATATATATATTCCATTCAATGGCTTTTTAACTTTTACCTGTATTTGAACCAGATCTTAATCCGTAATTCTAGTACCTCTTGTGGTGCTTGGATATTGGGGTTTGAACCCCATCAACCCCATAAAGCTAGCAACAGATTTGAGATTTTTCTTATAAAACTAATATAGATTTTCATGGTAGATGCACCTATGGGGGCATGGATCACAGTATCGAAGAGGGGCAGATTCGCTGAAGGGAAGTCAGCCACAACCCATGTTAGGCATTCCATGTTATTGTTGTGCTGAAGGGTGCAAGAACAACATAAGCCACCCGGGAGCAAAGCCTCTAAAAGATTTCCGAACTTTGCAAACCCATTACAAGAGGAAGCACGGAATGAAGCCCTTTGCATGTCGCAAGTGTGGGAAGCTCTTGGCTGTGAAAGGTGACTGGCGAACCCACGAGAAGAATTGTGGAAAGCGCTGGCTTTGTGTCTGCGGTTCTGACTTCAAGCATAAGAGATCTCTCAAAGACCACATTAAAGCATTTGGTTCTGGTCACAGCCCATGTCCTCCTATATTTTAGGGTTTTGATGAGGTACTCAAGGACACCTTCCCCTTTTTTCTTTGTCTAGTGTTGCTAGGGCACGCTTAATTTATCTTCACTTATAATTGGATTAATCAACTATATACGTGAATTACGATCCTAATTAATCTATTTGAGTATACTACAGCTTTTTAATTTTTTTGAGAAGATTTGGAACTAGAGTTTGATTTTTGTTGTTTTACATATCCTTTACTAAATGTATATTTAAGATTGATTTATGTATAAAATGTTGCACTTGAAAGCATCAAATGTAGCTCAGATTGGTCAATTTGATGCTAAACTAGTAACTACCCAATTCCCACCGTTTTGCTAAGACATGCTCTATCATTGTCCCCTTCTTTTTTCTTTTTCTTTTTCATTTTTTTTTTGTTTTTTTTTTCAAAATAAAAAGATTTGAATAAATAATAATAGACAACACAAATTGGATTTTGGGCTACAGAGCCAACTGGAATATTTGTTTGTTTATAATCTCTAACTCTTTCTTAGATTGTATATATAAAAATAAATAAATAAAAAACTCTTTCTTGGATTGCTAATCTATATTTGTAGTAGTTAATGTTTAGTTGCAATATTAGTGTGAGTTTGGGTTAGGATGAAAATGACAATTATTTTATTATTCGGCTTATTTTTGCTACTATTCATTAGTCTCACTGCATTTTTTGGCACTATTCATAGACTTTACTATATTATTTCAATTAACTTTTACATTTATTTGTAGTACTTTCAGCAATAATTTTTCAGTTTCAGCAAAATAAGCAGTTTTTAAATACACCCTTAGAATCTTCCCACAGTTTTAGCCTAAATCTTTTTTTTTTTTTTTGGAAGGGCTGAATCGACTAACATTTGGAGGATGGGGTGAGAGCTTATTTTATACTAAGCTCTTTTTTTTGTTTTGTCGTGGTTGGACCTACAAAATTTACAGATTGGACATATATAATCGATGCATAAATAGTTTACTTTTGTTATTAGATGCTGCTGCAAACTCAAATCAACCAAGGGGCATTGATGTATAATTGCAGTTTTTTGCCGACCTAAATCCTCATGGACATGCAAATTATGCAATACCCCTTCCACGAGGGCAAAGAAGTGGCAGATATGTCGGCAAAGGAAGACCAAGGCAACAAGTAGAACTTTCTCTCCTATTTCTTGGGTAATGGTTAAACTTTAATGTACTCCGTGTGGTTGCCACGGAAGTACGAAACAAAGGGCCTTAGTTTGTCTGTTTGTGATGAAAGAAAAGTATTAAAATTACTATAAATTTTATAACAAAATTTCACAAAAATAATATGATAATAAATATGATTGTTAGATTTGTTTTTGTATATTTTTTAATTTTATATAGAATCAAGTCAAAGTATAATTTAACAATATTCAGGATTGAAAATATTGATTTTGTAGTTTCCATATAAACCAGAACAATAAGCACAAATACAATTAACCACTCTATAAACAACATGGTAGGTTGAGGAACTTTTATCCTTACCAATCACTTGACACAATTCAATAATAAATAACTTTTATTGAAAAAGCATATGTGTGCTCTAGATCTATCACCATCCTCATCACAATTTTAAAGAAAAAACAGAATATAAATGATATATTACTCACTTATAAGTATATACTACATATCAATGAATAATGTACAACTGACTGAGCGAGATCGATGGCTTTTCATCAAAAAAGTTCATTGTGTTGTTCATCCATTTTGGCTGATATAACATGTCTAGCATGTTATCAAAAAAAAATAAAAATAAAAAACATGTCTAGCATAAATTTCAAACGATTTTAATTAATACATTATTATAAAGACTTCAACTTTAGACTGCCAAAAAAAAATCTATAACTTTAAGGCATAAATAATGTAATAATATAAATTAGATAATAAGATTATTATTTATTGGAGAAATTTACAATGAGTTAAAAGTCACAAGTAGTTTTTGACGTTGAAGAATAGAAGGCTTATAACTTTACAGAATAAAATAAAAGAAATAAAAAGTCAGAACAAAGAAACCAAAAGATCGAAATAGTATATGAGATTTAATTCTATGAGTTCTAATCTACACGATACGGTAAGTTTTTTAATACATGTAATAAGTAATAACTTATATTCTTAAGTCGGTTGGGTAAAACTTACCGTGGGTTTTTCATTTTCTTAAATGCTTTTTGGTTTTTTGTCTAAATATTTTTTGGCAAATAACCTAGTTTTTAATTTTTTTTGGAAATATTTTAGATTATTTGCAAAAAATAAAAGTAAAAATAACTTATAATTTTTTGTCACTCATATAACACAAAAATTACCAAAAAATTATACCTTTTATTAACATGTAATAATTAGTTATCGAAAACTATAAAATTTTGAAACGGAATTTTACTCCATTTATTGGCAAGAGAAATGCCATGTAATGACTTCTTACTGACTTAGTCAATCTTTGATTGCCTAGATAAACGACAATTGATTGTTGTATAATAATAAAAGGAAAAATGTTTCACAATTCTAAAAAAAAATGTCTTGTTAAGAAATGCTTTTAAAATAATTGTTAATGAACAATTTTAACAAAATTTTGACACCATTTTTATTAAAAATATAAAAAACTGTCAAAAAAAAGTAATTATTTTTTCTTTTTTCATAAAAAGTTTCTAAAAATATGTCATAAACTAATGCTTTAGGACATCCATTAGCTTACCCCTTAAAAAAAAGGATGTTTAGAGTCTTGTAATCTCACTAGTTAACACTTTCTATTATTTTCAATGGTGATATATCTAGAGTTTGAATCTGTACTCTTGTACTCTTTGTTATAACCATCTAATTATAAATTTAAAAAAAAAAATGCACAAGTGAACCTACACATTTTTTAAAGATTTTTATTTTTAATTTTTCTTGGAATAAAATTACCAGATGAATTCTATTGGTGTAGATATATAGAAAACTTTATCACTAACTACTATGTTTCATCCAAAAAAAAAAAAAAATTATACTACTAGCTAGGCAACAGGAGCTGGTGTGTTTTCCAGCAAAAACTTAGAATTGGGTCAATTGGCCCTATCAGTTACTACGAGCTTTCCTCCTTATAAGCTAAATATCAATGCTGCCATATTACATCTTTTGAGAACAATGCTAAACTCATATGTGTAAAAGCTCTCTCGCCTCTTCTTGTCCTGTTTGATAAGGTCATAAGTGACTAGAGGTTAAAGTTGCCGAAATTGGACGAGTTCACGTTCATCGCTTAGAATATTAAAAAATGAAAATATCATTTTGGACGTATCCTCGACTTTTTCGTTAATTGTTCCCCACGCCTAGGTTTGACTTGCACCATGAATCGGTAGTTTAATGGTTCAATCAGATATTTCACTTTATCTGAGTTGTCTCCATCGTCAAAACTCAAGAATTATCTATGCTCCAAACTTCAATCAAAATGACAACTTGTGGTAGAGACGGGTAAATTACTTAGAGAGTCCGGACAATTAAAGTGGTATAAAGAAGACCACAACTTACCTTTGTGGTTAGTGGAGGAGTGGTGGTAGGACATCCTTCCACCAATCACAACTTACCACATAAGTAAATTGTGACTTTTTTTGTACCACTTTATATGGCACAAGATCTTTTAGTACTTAAAATTTAAGGGTTTGTTTGGTAAGCATATTCAAACATATGTTTTCAGTTTTGAAACAACATTATACGTATTTCTATACACTTTTTTACCCATACGTACATTAAAAAAATACAAACAATATTATTCAAACTCCTCTACCAAACAGACCCTAAGTTATTGAGATATGGTAATTGAAATATGATAAATTTAATAATTTAATCATATAATTCTAAAGCTCTCTTTCACCTGTGGGCTAAAACTATTTTTTGCTCTGATATCATGTTAAATTACTAATTGTCCCTAAAGTTTAAACTATTGAGATATAGTAAATTTAATCATACAATTCTAACACGGGTCTCAACCACTTGGGACCAAGGCGGCCATGGTCCCTCTAAATTAAAATGTTTTTTTAATAACAAATTTTAAAAATTTGTCATCCTGGAAAGTCAATCAATCCAAATAAGTTGAAAATTTGATGTACGCATGATCCTCCTCTAAATAAAAGACTTTTGACCCAATTGTTTTTTTTTTAAATCCTTTAGTATATGTTAAAAAATGTCATATTTTAATCATTAGAAAATTAGAGGTAAATAGAGAAATAAAAGATTAAATACCTTTAAGTAAGAAAACGCCCATGATACATATTTCATTTATCGTGATTTTTAAAAATTATACTTAGTAAGAATTAAGATATCAAAAACCTACTAACTTGTTTATAGAATAATTGTACTTATAAGTTGCAATTATTATTCTTATTTCTACTTTAATAATAAAATGAGCATTTAAAAAAAAATGTTAAAACTAGGCTTCACAAAAAAAGGTGATGTATTAAAAAATAGTGTGATTTTTTTAGAACTATTTGATTCTGTACATGCATATATTTAATATAAGATAAATTATGGAATATTAATTAGATTGAAAAAAGCTTACAAATGATTATTTTAAGTTGTATTAAAAGACATTTTTTTGCATTTTTTTATTTGTATTTTGTCAGCATTGAAGAAATACCATAGTTTGATTTGATTTTTTTAAATATTTAGTGTGCATTTGGGAAGTGCGTTTTGCACTTCCCACGTCCTGCGTTTGCCTTTTTTTTTTTTTTAGCGCCTTTTGCATTATTCATGGGACATGAACAGTGTATTTAGACATGTAAACAATGCAACACATGTGAACAATAACTTTTTTATTATTTTCAGTTTTCAATAAAATAAACAGTATCCAAACACGAATACTTAGTTATAAAATTTATTATTTTCTTAATTCTAAAAATCTTATGGTTCATGTTTTGCCTCCACAAACATCATATCTTGAACTTTCATAAACATCGTATCTTGACTTAGAGAAAGAAAAAGGACAAGCCTCCAGAAAGATTAGCACCGAAAATACAAAAACTATAAAAGAATAAAGTGAGGGGACAAGAAAAATAGAAGGATAAACCAGAAATCGCCTAGTAGTTGCAAAACATATAGATCTTAGCAAAGGAAAAAAAACAAAAGAAAGGAACTGGATGACAATAAGTTACAACAAGAAGCTTCTATAAGCATATTATAAACACCCTTTAATTAGTCTAACAAAACCTAATTTGTTGAGGCTAGAAGCACTTGATTAATTATTTTGTCCAAATTCACGTAAGATGACCCAGTCGGGGCTGTGGCCTCCTCTGTCAATTTCTTCCATTCGATAGCTTTCTTCTTCAACTTTTGTCCCTTCTCTCCCGCCATCAGCTCTCTAACAAGGCTCTCTATTTCAACTCTCTTTGCATCACTCACTATCTCCATGCCTATGCCCCATTCAATGCAAGTATAACGACAGTTGGTTTGTTGGTCAGCAAAAAAAGGCCAAGAGATCATTGGCACTCCTCCACACACGCTTTCAAGTGTGGAATTCTATCCACTATGAGTTAAGAACCCACCAATAGATGGATGACTCAAAACTTCTTCTTGAGAACACCAATTTGCTAAGACTCCCCTTTCTTTAGTCTCTTCTAAGAACTCAGGAGGAAGAACAGCCAAGTCACCTCTTACAAGATCAGGCCTTATGATCCACAAGAATGCTTGCTTGCTATTTGCTAGTCCCCAAGAAAACTCAATTAATTGGTTGCTTGTCATGACAGTGATGCTTCCAAAATTCACATAAACAACAGAGTTTGGTTCTCTTTTGTCTAGCCATTCGATGCACCTTTCTTCTTCTTTCCAAAGGTTTGATCCAATCAATTTATAATTGTTATCAGGGATTTGATTTACGAGAAGTTGTAGGGGACCAATGGAGCAAATAGAAGGATACATGGTTGAAAGTCCTTCTAATACTTCATGCTCTAAAGCATCAAAAGTATTTAAGATGACAGCAGAAGCTCTTTGAGCTCTCTCAGCTTCAACCATTGGAAATTTTAGCATAACATCATCTGGGTCTGTGGTTACAATGAAGCTAGGAAGATCTCTCAAACGGATGCCTTTCATGCCTGGAATCCAATCTATGATTGTATCTAAATGCCCATTTGTCAAATAACTCTCATCTGCACATAGAAATTGCATAATAAATATCAAAATTACGATAAAAATTCATACAAGTAAATATATTGGTACTACAATATCCGGATATGGATTAATTACTTGGTTTATGCTAGATTTTATAAATCTAAAAATGTACTGACTGTTATGTTATTCAAAATTTTACAGCAAAATAGATTAATAATATATAATTTTAATGAGTGAAATGGAGAGGATGATCATAATATACAATTTCCGAGGTGACTTTTTTGGGTGAATTTATGTCATCACAATTTTATAAAGAGTTTAAATTCAGTCAGGACTTGGCGTAAACCCAAGTATTTATGCCCTCCAATGAGATAGTGCCATGTCAGCACTTTACCAAAATATGAATATTAAGCACCCACATACAATAACAGCTTATAATATCAAATTCAAAACAAAATCAAAATTCAAAACACAACCCTCCTCCTCACGTTCAAACCAAACCTCCACGGCTCCACCCCCACCCTACCCCACCCCAAATGCCACCACGAAAGCCAGTGGAGTCACTTATGAATATTAAGCACCCACATACAATAACAGCTTATAATATCAAATTCAAAACAAAATCAAAATTCAAAACACAACCCTCCTCCTCACGTTCAAACCAAACCTCCACGGCTCCACACCCACCCCACCCCACCCCAAATGCCACCACGAAAGCCAGTGGAGTCACTTCCGGAGGAAAAAAAAAAAAAAAACACTGAAGCCACCACACCACTATGAAGGGGAAAATTCAAGAAAATGAAACCTCGCTGAGAAATCCAAGCACCGTCACTCCAATGAGTCTATTTTACAAACAAAAATTAAGACCCATCTCATTTCTAGTGCTCTTCTCAAAGAAGTAACCAAACCCAAAATCTATAGAAACACCAATATCAATAACGGAACAAAAATCCATCAGCTTGTTTCAAAAACTAGACAAAACCCAAATGAGAAAATACATAAGTTAAAACAAAAATGATGAGGAAGATGGTCATGGTTGGTGCTGGGTCCTTTGTTGGATATTCGATGGATCTATAGACCCTCACTCGGCCTCTAATGAGTGAGAGTTTGAGGTTATGGGTTTGATCACATTGAATGAGAGAGATAAGATGATTTTGGTTTTGAGAGTCAATGTTTGTGGCTCAGGTGATGGCAGAGTAATAAAGCTCCACCATGAATTCCGATCCATGGTGGTTCCGATAGTTTGTGATTTTCTTTGATTTTTTTTTTCCCTTAAAATACAAATTATTAATGATTGTGTTTGGTAGCTGAGTAAATCATTAGGAAAAAGCCACATAAATTTTCTCCACTCTATATTTGGTAGCCTAGAAAATTAAAAAGGAAAGCTAAAAAAATTTTCATCTTCATTTAGTGTTTGTTAGCCAAGAAGACCAAAAGGAAAATCCTAATGTTCTTCACAAAGAAACCCAAAAACACCTAATGGCCTTGATTCAACCATATCGGCCAAGGACCTAATTGCCATCAACCACCACATCAAACTCCAAGTGAACACTTTAGCCACACCCAAAATCCAGTCAACCCAATTGCCATTGTAAAAGGATAAAGAAAAATACTGAAAGAAGAGAGAGATTCAAACATTAGATTAGATCTAAGGAAAAGGAAAAGGAAAAAGAAAAAGAAAAGAGAGACATATGGTCAGCAGCTCACGTGAAACAGAAGTGTAATAAATTTATGATTAAATAAAATATTATATTCACTTAGCTGACATGGAGATCTATTACTGGTGGGTGTAAAACCCATGTTCTACGCCCCATCTGGACAGAACATTCATTCTTTTATAAATAGTGTCCCACTAAAATAAGGTATGTTAAGTTGAAGCTGATTTTAATTGATTGAGACAATACCCTTGAGTGGAGTTAGACCCTTCTCAATGAGATGGCGATATTGAGCGTAGCCCATGAACCCACATGCACTGGTTGTCCAGAAAAGAACATCAGGGATGCCCAGTTCAGCTGCTGCGTCTAGAGTGAAACTCATGACACCATCAGAAACAATGCAAGTGACTGGAGGGACATGGGAAGAAGAGGTTTCATTCAGTTTCAAAAGAAGGTTTCTGAAGGGAGCTAAGCAATATTTATTTATGGAGGCACTTAAGGATGGTATGTCTTGGGTGGCATCAATATTAGACTCAGGAAGACCATCAGGAATGGTTTCAAACTGAAAGAAGGGAAAGGCATTGAGAGAGTCAGGGCCTCTGGATTTTGACAGGCGCTTATGGTTGTACTCTGTGTTTACAAAGGTGATATGAAAGCCTTTGTAGTGAAGGATTTTTGCTAGCTTTAGCATGGGGTTTATGTGGCCTTGAGCTGGGTAGGGGACACAAACTGCATGAGGTTTCTCTGTTAAACTGAGGAAACCCATTACTCTCTCTCTAGTGCCTAAGCAAGTAAGCAGAATTGAAAATGAGAAAGATATTTTTTTGGGCAAGAGAATTGGCTTTATTTATAGGAATGAGATTAAGGGTCCGTTTGGATTGAGTTTATTTTTGCTGAAACTGAAAACACTGTAGCGAAATAATTTTTAAATGTGTAAATAATGCTGTGGGATCCTTTTTAATGAAAAAGTTGCTGAAAAGTGTAATTTGTGGGACCCGTGAATAGTGCACAAGTGCACTGTTCACAGTTGACTTGTCAACAATTGCAGGCTAAAAAAAAAAAAAAAAAAAAAAAAAAAAAAAAAAAAAAGAGGAAAACGCGAAAAAAAAGAGGAAAACTCAAAACAAAAACGCAAACGCCACAATCATTTGAATCCAAACGGGTACTAAGTGCAGTACCCTTAAGCAATTTTTATGAATGGTTGTGATAGGCAGTTGCAAAAAGCAACTTTCAATCTCACTCCTCAACTATAGTAAATAATGATGAATTGGCAGTCAAATAAATCATATGCGCATGCCGACGTTTTTTTAATTCTTTTTTTAACATTACGTATAGCTAAAAGCGATGGTCCTTTACGCCTCTTACTGAAACTGAAAATCGAAAATTGAAATCAACCATATTGTTTTATTCACATTCAAGCAATTGTTTCAGATATTCAGAAAAAAGAGTTAATAAAAAAAATATTTTGTGTAGTAATAAACAATAAACACTAGGGCGGCTCGATGATGTAATTGATATGTAATCGCCTAAGGCCTCAAATAAAAGAAGACCCCACTAGGGATGGCAATGGGGTGGGGCGGGGCCGAAGGATGGGATCTTCGCCCTCGCCCCGCATGGATTTTTCTTCCCCCATTCTCGCCCCGTCCCGCATGACGGGGAAAATTTCTTACCCCATCCCCGCCCCTTAAGGCCCCACGAAGACCCGTGAAGCCCCGCCTTACACTGTAAAACTCTATTTCTTGTTAATTTTCCCTACAACTATTACCATTTTTTCAAATAAAATGACATGTTTCAATGATAAAAATATACTTGAAATTATAAATAAATTTATTCTATCGAATCAAACTAATTTTTAGCAAATACTAGATAATATTATCTAAATATTTAACAAGATAATATCACAACAAAAATCTCATAGTATGACACAATAAAATAATCCAAACTCCTAATACATGACAAAATAAAAATTGCCTAGTTCTTCAAAAAGAATCTCCACTTAAATAAAATAAGATGATGATATTTTTGTTTAAATAGTAAGGTTTTAGGGTATGAAAAAATTAACTTTTATCCCTTATTAATGCAGGGTGGGGCGGGGCGGGGTAGGTCTAAGAAATGTAAACCCATCCTCGCCCTGCCCCATGGTGCGGGTCTAAAATCTTGCCCCTTCCCCGCCCCACCACCTTTGCGGGGTGAGGAAAACCCGCACGGGGGCGAAGCGGGGAGGGACGGGTCAAGCGGGGCGGGGCAAAATTGCCATCCCTAGACCCCACTTGTAAAAAAAAAAAAAAATTGTATATATAATATATTTATCTATATATTTTAATTAAAAAAATTTTTAAGTATTTTTATTGGTCAATAAAATGCATTAAAAATGCCTCATTGTATCTTAAAATGCAAAAAAAAAAAAAAAAAAAAAAACAAAAATAGTCAAATTTCAACTAACGAAATTAAAATTAAAATTAAATTTAGACAGGGTTGTAGGAGGCAAAATTTTAAGCCAATTATAAAATGCCACATCAAAATTTAGTGACAAATTTTAAAATAATATGTCATTAAATTAATTAAATCAAATGACAACATGTGTCATCCAAATTGGCATACCAAAATTTTTCATATGTCATTTGACCCAAAAGATAAAGATAAACTTCCTATTCAAATTTTATGGGCAATTATCTTTATTAAAATAAATAATAAATAAAATAAAGATAAATTTTCTATTCAAAATTGGTAGATAGTTATCTTTATTAAATAAATTAAATAGAGATAATTATTTATTTTTGTTGATTATTATCTTTATCAAAATATGATATTTATCAAAATAGATAAATAAAGATAATTATCTCTAAGAAGAACTTGGGCCAATCAAAAGTTTACTACATACTTCCAAGTATATCAATTCAAAGTGGAGCTTATCCTCTAAAATCACTATAAATAGAGGACATCCCTTCTCATTTTGGAGACAAAGTTTTCAAGAGGCCTAAGCTCTGGAGAAATTCCATCTCAAGAAACTTTGAAGAATCCTTGAAGAACTTGAAGAACATTCGAAGAACTTGAAGAACATTTGAAGAGCTTGAAGAACTTGAAGGACAATAAATCTCTAATAAGCTCGAAGCTAGAGATTTATTGTGAAGACCGATCAATTCATCTTCCAATCAAAATCAAGAAGATTCTTGTTCGAGTCAAATTCAATGAAGATAGAATCAGAGGGTATTCTTTTGTAAAAGAATCAAAATAGAGATTGTACTCATTATACATCAATACAAATTTATATTTGCAAACCATATTTCTTTTCAATTGTTTGATTTTCTACAATTGAGAAAAATTTGTGTTTACAAGGGTAACACGTTTTCTGCACAGTTACATGCTGCATAGCAGTACAGTAGCACACTGCATAGGCTACATAGGTTGCACAGTCCAGTAGTCCACATTCACAGTTCAACAAGTTTTCTTACTTCATCAACTATTATAAATTATCACACCAATTAATAATTTGATGCGTATCATATCAACTCATTTGTATTATAGTGACACTAATTTATTAAAACATGTAATAAGTTAATTTTTATTTGAAAAAAGTGATTAAGTGGATTGGCTATATTAAAATTATAATTAACAAAATCTTATTTAAGATCTACTATGCCACAAGAAAGATTAAGTAGACCTTTCCAAAAAAAAAAGATTATATATTATTGTAAGAACCAAGTACGAGGCCTATGGGCCTTGGATTATTATGGGCTCACAATCTATTTGTAGTGGGCTTGAAGATTTCCTACTATGGGTCGTTCTCGGCAGAGACTCAAAGCAACGCCCAGTTTGATGTTCACTCTTTCCCTCTTTTCTCTCCCAAAAAAAATCCCCTTTCTTCTCCCATCTTTCTTCTATTTATAGCCAAGGTTAGTGGGAAGATCATGATTACAGCCACCGTTTGTGCCATTGAAGGTCCAATATCATTTGATTTAAGTGGATGTTTAGGTGAGAGGGCGGTGCTGCATTTATGATCTTGGAACTTGATTCCATCTGGACCGATAATGCTCGGCAGCACCGTCTCCCGTGCATACCACATTTTCCCGGGAATAACTCATGTACATGACCGGGAACGTTTGACCGAGCCCACCTTGGAACTTAATACCCTACACCTGTTTGTTATTTATGAATCCCCGGGAATGGCGTAGGACGACTGGACCTTTCGGCTGGGCCTGTGGCCAAAGCCAGTACGGGACAAGGCCCAGGGCCTGTATGGGCCTGGGATCACCGCACTGTACAATTGGGGCAGGGCCCGGGGTCTGTATGGGCCTAAGGTCTCGGTGCCGTACAATAGCCCCCCCTTGATTCATACTCGGTCATCGAGAAGAATCAAGGAGCAGCATGGGACCTTTTGACCTCGGGAGTCTTTTAGCCTGGGACTTCTGGCCGTCATTTCTCATTTAATATTCATCTCAAAAGACGCGCCGTTTCGCGGCGCCAGGCGCAGTCGTCATTATTGCCTGACGGTTCGAGAACCGAAGCGACGTGCGGATTGGTTATGCTTGGCGTTCGTTGGACTGCTCGTAGACCGCGCCCATTTAATGCTTGATTCAGACGCTTCTTCTTCCTCCATTCATTTTTCTTTCCTCTATAAATAACCTCCCTCTGAACAGCATCCCATTTTTCCTCTGCCAATCTTTAGAGCTCTTTTTCTCTGCCGACCACATTTCTGTGCGCTTGCTTACCCAGTGTTCTTTTCCTCCTTAGAACCCAAAGTAAGTTTTTCTTCCCCTTCCTTTTCCTTTCAACTTTCATTTCTTTGAGTTTACTTTCGCATTTTTAGGCGTTATAGATGGGTTACTCTTACCTCCTAGAGTCCCCGGCTGCTTTGGCCACCTTTAGGAGTAAATTTAACATTCCCAATGACGTGGATGTGGCCTACTGCCATGAGAGCGATATTGAACTCCACCGAGGGCATGGTATAGCCTTCTTTCCTTTGATGTCCATTCTAGAAGGTGGGGTCAGGTTTCCCGTGGATCCCCTCTTAATAAACACACTCACTTACTACGGGCTGTGCCCGGACCAACTTCCCCCCAACTTTTACCGGGTAGTTAGTTGCGTCAGTAAGTTGAACCACACCTTTAACTTACAGTTAGACCACCATGACATTAACCAAATGTATAGGCTCTGTGGGAGCAAAGCCACCGGTTATTACCTAAAGACAAGGGATGCACGGGTACGGCTGATATCATGCCTACCTGATTCGAACAGGAACTCCGCCAATGAGTTCGTTAGGGTGAGCGGCAATTGGTTTGCCGGGGAGTTTCCTTGCCCCCTTACGCCGCGTGAAGTGGGTTCGTTCCATCCCCTTCATATAACTGCTTTCTTTCGCCTCTCATTTTCTTCCTCTCGGTAAAAAGAATTTTTATGATTAGAGACTAATGCGTCATTTGATCTTTTGCAGACGGCAAAGTGTTTGTGCAGGACCTCAGAGTCGTCCACGCCAAAGACTTAAACTTCGTCCTCCGCTCTGAGATATACGTGCATTGGGACGGGCAACTCCGGGCTTCGCATTTGATCCTCGGTGTGGAGCCGGTTTATTCTACTTGGCAGCCGTTCAAGCAGGCCCTGATAGTTGACAGCCCCCTGCTGTCGTATATAGACGTTCGGTACGTGAACTTTTTACCGCCGAGTCTTACAACCGGGGAAGTGAGGGAATTTGGCCGGCGGGTTACTCGCGCAGACGAGCTAGCCCCTTTGAGAGACGAATCCGCGGAAAAAGCATCCCGGCGCATCAGGGAGTTAGCCCACGAAGCCGTGCAGCAAGGCCAAGCGCAAGAGCAGCCAATCCCCGAGAATCCGGCCGCCGTGAACCAACAACAAGTGATAGAAGCGGCCGCCCTTTTAGCTAGAGCTGCCCGGCCTAAGGGAAAGATGGTATCTAGAAAAGTGCTGTCGGTAGAACGGTTTGTGCCCGGTGCCCGACAATCCAATCAGCCCCCTACTCCAGAGGGCCGGGGTCAAGTGCCGCAGCCTTCACCCCCACCGCAGGCCGGACGTGCCCGGAAGAAGCAAAAGGTCACCGATCAACCTTCCACTTGCCCGGGCGAGGTCGCTGCCCAGACTCCTCCCCGTCCAACAGGTGGTATTGTTATCCGTGAGCCGCCGACTGAAGCCGGCACGGGGGGCGCGTCCTCCTCCCAAGTGGCTCCTGCGTAGGAGCCGAAGATCCTTCTGGACGGCAAACCATTGCCGTCAACCGCCTGCATTCGGATGTGGGATAAAGGCGAGGGCGGCCGTATTGCCCAATCTTTGGCCGAAGCTCTCCAACTTCCCGAGGATGTGCATGCTTTCGAGGATGGATCCGAGGAGTCCGTAGGGCGCCGGTTAGAGTGGCACGCCATTGCGGTAATTTTTTTGTCTATCTAGTTCTTCATACAGGTTTCCTTTTGCCTTTTTTCTAACTTTTGTCCTTGCTAGGCTGCTCAAATGGCCCACATTGTGGCTGCTCGGGCACGGGAGCTTGCTGAGGAGAGCGAGCGCGAGAAGGAGGCGCGCGAGGCGGCGGTGAAAACGGCTAAGGAAAAACTGAAGGCCGCCGAGTCTGCTGAGAAAAAAGCTGCAGTTGCCGAGAAGAACCGGTCCCTTGCCGAGAAAAGGTGTGCGGAGCTCCTAACCCAGCAGAATGAGACGGAGCTTAAGCTAGCCCAAGCTATCAGCCTTAACACCTCCAATGCCGAGGAGATAGCTGACCTTAGGGCAGGCTTGGCAGCCGCGGAGCAGAAATGGTATGATGTCGGCTTTGCTGATGCCGAAAACTCTGTAGAGCCGGTGGTTGCTCGGGCTAGGAATATGGGCTTTGAGGCCGGGTGGTTTGCCGCCCTTCAGGCAATGGGTGTTCCTGAGGATTCGCATCTGAGAGACCCCGGCCAAATCCCATTCCCGAGCCCCGCCCCTGCTGCTCAGGGTACCCCGGTGGCGATTGACGAGGAAGAGACAGCCAGTATGAGGGAGCTGGTTGAGCAAATCGATGCTCACGCCGAGCCTGAGGAAATGGAAGTCACCAGTATCCCGACTGTGCAGGAGCTTCTCGGTGAGGCCCCGCCTTTTTCTTTGGCCGGCCAGCAGGAAGTGATACCGCCGAACCAACCTCCCCGCTAATTTTGCTTTTATCTTGCTTGCTCATTTTTATTTTATTAGTTTTACTTGCTCACGTCACCGGGATGCGGTGACCGAACATTTGTTTTATTTTGTTGGTTTTATTTGCCTATGTCACCGGGATGTGGTGACCGAACAATTGCTCTACTTTAATTAGAAGTCCGTTTTCTTTTTCCGTTTGAATTTGTCGAATGAAATTATCTCTGTTCGTGTTTTGCTTGAACCACGCCAGTGCTATGGCGGCTTAATGTAATAGTACCCCCGAGAACCATTTACGCGGCGCTTAGTGTATTTTGAGAGCGCTTTTTGACTTAGTATTTGAAAAAGGGTCGGGTTAGGCTTTGGCTGAACCGGGAATCGAGCCGAGGGTCAGGTTTTCGTACTTAGAGAATTATTTGTAGGTTTCCACCTGCTCGGCGATAGTGATCGAGCCGAGGATCAGGTTTCTATCCTTAGATTATTATTTGTAGGTTTCCGCCTGCTCGGCGATAGTGATCGAACCGAGGGTCAGGCTTCTGTCCTTAGAGACTTATCTGTAGGTTTCCACCTGCTCGGCGATAGTGATCGAGCCGAGGATCAGGTTTCTGTCCTTAGATTATTATTTGTAGGTTTCCGCCTGCTCGGCGATAGTGATCGAACCGAGGGTCAGGCTTCTGTCCTTAGAGACTTATCTGTAGGTTTCCACCTGCTCGGCGATAGTGATCGAGCCGAGGATCAGGTTTCTGTCCTTAGATTATTATTTGTAGGTTTCCGCCTGCTCGGCGATAGTGATCGAACCGAGGGTCAGGCTTCTGTCCTTAGAGACTTATCTGTAGGTTTCCACCTGCTCGGCGATAGTGATCGAGCCGAGGATCAGGTTTCTGTCCTTAGATTATTATTTGTAGGTTTCCGCCTGCTCGGCGATAGTGATCGAACCGAGAGTCAGGCTTCTGTCCTTTGAGATTTGATGGTGATTCTTCCGGCGTACGGCTAAGGAATGAAAAATAGCTTATACAAAAGGATTCATCATGCTCTTAATTTCAATGGGATACAAGTAATGGCTTACACCGATGATTATGCGTAGAACTTCTTCAAGTTGTTGGCGTTCCATGGTCGGGGGAGTGGCCTCTCGTCAAGGTCTTCCAAGTAGTAGGCCCCTGCACCCGCAATAGCTGTGACTCTGTATGGTCCTTCCCAACTCTGAGCGAGCTTCCCTGCAGTCAAGTCCCGCATGTTTCCCACTACCCTTCTTAATACTAGTTCCCCGGCAATGAACTCCCTGCTCTTTACATTTCGGTTGTACCTTTGGGCCAGCTTCTGTTGATACTCGGCAAGACGTATGGTCGCAGCCTCCCTGCATTCTTCTAGCCAATCCAAACGCTCCATCATCAGGTCGGCGTTCTGTACGGGGTCAAACCCGGCGACCCGTGCACTGCATAAGCTCACCTCGGTTGGTATGACTGCTTCCGAGCCGTATGTCAGGGAGAACGGGGTTTCACCCGTGGATCTCCTAGGGGTCGTGCGGTACGCCCATAATACACTGGGTAGCTCTTCCGCCCATCTTCCCTTTGCTCCGTCCAACCTTCTTTTGAGCCCGTTCAAGATAGTCTTGTTTACCGCTTCAGCTTGGCCGTTGCTTTGTGGGTATGCCGGGGTTGAATACTTGTTTTTGATGCCAAGCTTACTACAAAAGCTCCGGAAAGCATTGCTGTCGAACTGCAGCCCATTGTCTGATACCAGCGAATTCGGCACCCCAAACCGTGTAACTATGTTTTTCCATACAAATTTTTTCACGTCGGAATCCCGGATATTAGCCAAGGCCTCTGCTTCAGCCCACTTTGTGAAGTAATCTACTGCCACCAATACAAAACGGCGGTTCCCCGTTGCCCGGGGGAAAGGCCCAAGGATGTCAAGCCCCCATTGTGCAAATGGCCACGGGCTGCTGACAGGATTTAGCTGTCCTGCAGGTTGATGGATCATTGGGGCGTGCTTTTGACATTGTTCGCAACTTCGTACGTATTCGGCGGCATCCTTCTGCATCTGTGGCCACCAAAACCCCTGTGTCATTGCTCGGTGTGCCAAAGATCGTCCCCCGGCATGCCCGCCGCACACTCCCTCATGCAGCTCGGTCAGGAGCTCTTTGACCCTGTCTGGATGTAGGCATAAGAGGTAAGGGCCTGCAAAGGATCTTCGGTACAATTTTCGGTCTGAAGACAGCCAGTATCTGGGAGCCATTCGCCGAATCTTGTTGGCCTCGGCCTCATTCTCCGGAACTTTATCCTCGGCAAGGAAGTCTATGATCGGGCTCATCCAACTTGGACCAGCTACTGCCACCTGCGCAATCTCTACTCCGGCTTGGTCGGGAACATTCTTCACCTGGATGCTTGGCTCCTTTACAAGTTCTACCGTGATGAGCCTTGGCGTATCCTCGGTAGCCGATGAGGCTAACGTGGCAAGAGAGTCAGCGTGCTTGTTTTGTGACCGGGCTACCTGGGATATCTTTACCGTTCCAAACTGACTGATAATCTGCTTTGCTGCGCCGAGATAAGCTTTCATTCTGGGGTCCCGAGCTTCGAAGTCCCCAGTGATCTGATAAACCACCAGTCGAGAATCAGAGTAGATCTCTATGTCCTTTGCGCCCAGATGTAATACTGCCCTCAATCCGGCCAACATGGCTTCGTATTCGGCTTCGTTGTTCGAGGCTTTGAACCCCAGTCTGAGGGAGTGTTCCAGTCGTATACCCTCCGGGGTGACAATGACAATACCAGCCCCGGCCCCCATAGCATTCGATGCACCGTCCACAAATAACCTCCATGGGCGAATCTCCGTACTACAGATTATTTTGCCTTCATCCTTGGGTGTAAACTCTGCGATGAAGTCAGCCAGAACCTGTCCCTTCACCGAGCTTCTAGGCCGGTATCTTATGTCAAACGATCCCAACCGAGTCCCCCACTTGGCAATCCGCCCTGTGAAGTCTGATCTCTTCAATAGTGACTGCAATGGATACTCGGTGAGGACGAACACTGTGTGTGCCTGGAAGTAATGTGGCAACTTTCTCGTGGCGTGCACCAGAGCCAAAACTAACTTCTCGAGAGGCAGGTACCTTGTCTCGGCATCGACCAAGGTTTTGCTCACGTAATACACCGGCATCTGCACTCCCCGGTCCCTTAGCAACACAGCACTTACCGCATGGTCGGTGACAGCGAGATACATAAACAGATCCTCTCCGGGATCCGGGGCCGTCAACCTCGGCGCCTTTGCCAAATATTCCTTTAGCTCTCGAAAGGCTTCATCGCAGCTCTCGTCCCATAGAAACCCCTTCCACTTTTTCAGAAGCTGATAAAAAGGCCGGCAACGGTCGGCAGACTTGGAGATGAATCTGTTCAGGGCCGCTAGCATTCCAGTGAGCACTTGCACCTCTTTGGGATTGCTTGGTGGTTTGAGGCGGTTCACGGCTTCTATCTGGTCGGGGTTGGCTTCTATACCCCGAGTAGAGATCAGATACCCCAGGAATTTACCAGCCCCCACTCCGAAAGTGCACTTTTCGGCATTCAAGCGCAATTTATACCGACGTAGTATCTCAAACACTCCCCGGAGATCTTCGGTGTGCTGCGACTCAATTCTGCTTTTCACCACCATATCATCGATATAAACTTCAACCGTGCATCCAATTTTTTCTCGGAACATTCTCGTCATCATTCTCTGATACGTAGCCCCGGCGTTCTTTAGTCCGAACGGCATGACCTCGTAGTGATAATTTGCATTCGGGGAGATAAATGCAGTCTTTTCTCGGTCTTCGGGCGCCAAGGCAATTTGGTGGTAGCCCTGGAAGGCATCCAGGAAGCTCATCCTCGGATGCCCGTACGTTGCATCTACTAGCTGGTCAATCTTGGGCATCGGGAATGGGTCCTTGGGACATGCCTTGTTCAAGTCTGTGAAATCCACACAAACTCTCCATTTCCCGTTCTTCTTCTTTACCACGACAGTGTTTGCCAACCACTTCGGGAAGAATATCTCCTTTATGGCTCCGGCATCCTTCAGCCGCTGTACCTCCAGGTTTACTGCCTCGACGTGTTCCCTCGACGCTCTTCTCGGTTTCTGCTTCTTTGGGGGGAATAACGGATCCACGTTGAGTCTGTGGACAATGAACTCGGGATCTACGCCGGGCACTTCATACGGGCTCCACGCAAAAACGTCCACGTTTTGCAATAAGAACAGCAACATATCTACCCTTTCCCGGTCGTTCATGCTTGTACCTATCTGGAAATACTTGTCAGCATCTGGGAGAATCCTTACCTTCAGCACCTCCTCGGCAACGTCCGCCCCAGCTTCCCCCTGGGGTTTCTGTAATTGCTATGAATTTTCTTTCTCGTTCTCCTCAGTTCGACCGAGCTGTTCGTTCTCCCACCGGACCGCGGCGACGAGGCACTGCCTCGCCACCTGCTGATTCCCCCTTACCACGGCAACTCCATTCTCGGTAGGAAATTTCACTTTTACGTGAAGGGTGGACGGGACAGCCCCCATTGCGTGAATCCACGGCCTTCCCAGGATTGCGGTGTATGGTGCGAATGATCGGACCACTATAAATGTAACTATAACTGTCTTGCCTTCCATGTTCACTGGGAGAGAGATCTGCCCCTCTGGTCCCGGCATTCTGAAGTCTCGTTTCGGTTTTGCCGGCAAAACGTTTTGCCGAGATCTCCCCACTAACGGAGCTTTCCCCCTGCTTTGCAACCGGTCATCTTCCAGGCGTTTGTACTCCTCTATGCGTCTCATCAGTTGCCTCATGTCCTCGGGGGGTCTTCTCGTCAGTGACTTCCGTAATTCAGAATCCTCAGGGAGCCCCATTCTGAAGGTGCTTGCCGCAATTTTCTCGTTTCCTCCACCAATCTCGTTATAGAGTTCCCAGTATCGGCTGGCATAACTCCGAAGGGTTTCCCCAACCCTCATCTTCATGGAAAGTAGTGCGTCAACCGGCTGTTGCACCCGGCTACATGTCACGAACCTGCTGCCGAATTCCTGAATCAGCTCGGCAAAGCTGTGTATGGAGCCCTTCCGCAAACCATTGAACCATCTTAGTGCCGTGGAACCGAGACTAGAGGGAAAAACCTTACACATTAATGCATCGTTGTGCGCATGCAAAGACATCATGTGGATGTAATGGCTAACATGCTCCACGGGGTCTGTCCTTCCCTCATACGAATTGAATGGTGGTCGTGTGAATCTGCTCGGCATAGGGGCCCGTTCAATTTCATCGGAAAACGGTGACCGGGCAGCCATCCGTAGAGCCCGGCTCATTGCGTCCATGGAGGCATTGTGGTGTAGTCGTTCTTCCGGTGATTCTGATCCTTGGTGATCATAACCGTGCGACCGTGAGCGGTTCCGTCGATTGCGTGGTTCCCGTGATTGCCGGTGCGACTCTTGGGAGCGCGACCGGTCTCGGGACCGATGCGTATTAGACCGGCTGGAGGCCTCACCCTGGTTTCTCCTTTGCTGGGAGTTGCGATTCCTTTCATCTCGCCGAACCCTTGCTTCCAGCTCTAGGTCCATTACCAGTCTGCGTAACCGTTCCAGCTCTCGGTCCCTTTCGTCATGCCGCCGATGCGCCGAGACGTCCGAAACCGTCCAGTGTGTCTGAGCCGATCCTTCTCCTTGTCCGGACCCTTCCTCCCTTCTTGAGTGCTCCCTATCTTCCCGCCTTTTTTGCCTTCTCTCCCTCCATGTTGACCCCCGAGAAGATCCCATGGAGCCGCTTGGTGCACGCTCCTCAGACATCCTCGTCGTTTGAGTCCCAGTCGAACTACAGCTTTGTAGGAGTGCCCCACGGTGGGCGCCAATTGTAAGAACCAAGTACGAGGCCTATGGGCCTTGGATTATTATGGGCTCACAATCTATTTGTAGTGGGCTTGAAGATTTCCTACTATGGGTCGTTCTCGGCAGAGACTCAAAGCAACGCCCAGTTTGATGTTCACTCTTTCCCTCTTTTCTCTCCCAAAAAAAAATCCCCTTTCTTCTCCCATCTTTCTTCTATTTATAGCCAAGGTTAGTGGGAAGATCATGATTACAGCCACCGTTTGTGCCATTGAAGGTCCAATATCATTTGATTTAAGTGGATGTTTAGGTGAGAGGGCGGTGCTGCATTTATGATCTTGGAACTTGATTCCATCTGGACCGATAATGCTCGGCAGCACCGTCTCCCGTGCATACCACATTTTCCCGGGAATGACTCATGTACATGACCGGGAACGCTTGACCGAGCCCACCTTGGAACTTAATACCCTACACCCGTTTGTTATTTATGAATCCCCGGGAATGGCGTAGGACGACTGGACCTTTCGGCTAGGCCTGTGGCCAAAGCCAGTACGGGACAAGGCCCAGGGCCTGTATGGGCCTGGGATCACCGCACTGTACAATTGGGGCAGGGCCCGGGGTCTGTATGGGCCTAAGGTCTCGGTGCCGTACAATTATCAAATGAAAAAGAAATGTTAGAAGAACTTAAATACAAAAACTTAATTAATAATTTTGCATCTTAAAAAACAAAAACAAAAAAGATTTTAAATAAAAAATTCAATAAATATTATTTAATTAATATTTAAATTTAAAAAATACCCCACTTACCATTTTCGCCTCCCCCAAATTTGTTGATCCTCCATGAAAAGGTCTCGCCTTTTCTTGTCCTTTTTGATCGTTAAGGTCATAACTCTGAGTTGCAAAAAGTGGATGAGTCATGAGTATTGTTTTGAAAATCGGATCACTAAGGTCCTGATTTGATTTTTTTTTTTATAAATTTTTTTTTAATTGAATTATTAACATATTTTAAAAGCACCCATTAACATGATAATTACCGGTAATTTACTAATTCAGTCAGATATTTGACCGTATCTTCCAACGTCAAAAGTCAAGCATTATCTATGTTCCCATACTTAAATCAAAATGGCAACTTGCGGCAAAGACCAAGGCTGCGGCCCTGCCGATTTATTTGCTAGTAGAGTTGCTATTCTGTAATTTTTTTAAAGAAGAGGAGTGCACTTTGCTGCCTCCACTGCTTGCCAGCCACCAACCTCTAGTAAGCAAGGGAAGTTTTTTTTACTCGCTTAAAAAAAAAAAAAAATTCTTAAAATGAGGAACAAGCAAAAACTAAAAGAATCATTTCTATTAAGTCAATTTCTTTTTTAAGGATTCAGTTAATCCAATTTTTATAAACATATCAATATTTTAATGGGATTGGGGAGGGGGGGGGGGGGGGGGTGGGGGGTAATCAACCTACATACTCAAGAAAATTTTTTAATTTTTGAATGACTCATATATTTAAAGCATATATATGTTGCATTTTAAAGCATCAAATGGAGCTCAAATTTAGTCAATTTGCTGCTAATTAGTAACTACCTACTTCCCACCGTTTTGCTAAGACATGCTCTATCATTCCCCCCCACCCCCTTTTTTTTTTTACCTTTTTTCAAAATAAAAAGATGGGAATAAATAATAATAGACAACACAAATTGGATTTGGGGCTACAGAGGCAGATGGAATATATGTTTGTTTATAATTTCTAACTCTTTCTTAGATTGTACCCCAAAAAAAAAAACTTTCTTGGATTGCTAAATCTACATTTGCAGTAGACTAACCACCATTGCCATTCTGAGTTTGCAACTCAATGTTTAGTTACATCATTATAGTCTTTCCACGGTTTTAAGGCTGAATCAACTTTTTTTTTTTTTTTTTTGAGAAGGGCTGAATCAACTAAACATTTGGAGGATGGGATGAGAGCTTATTTTCTACTAAGCTCTTTTTTTGTTTTGTCGTGGTTGGACCTGCAAAATTTACATATTGGACATATATAATCGATGCATAAATAGTTTACTTTTGTTATTAAATGCTGCTTCAAACTCAAAATCAACTAAGGTATTGATGTATAATTGCAGTTTTTTGCCGACCTGCTAAATTCTCATATGGACATGCAAATTATGCAATATACCCCTTCCACGAGGGCAACGAAGTGGCAGACAGACATGTCGGCAAAGGAAGACCAAGACAAAAACTAGAACTTTCTCCCTTATTTCTTGGGTAATGTTTAATGTACGAAACACAGGGCCGTAGTTTGTCTGTTTGTGCTCAAGGAAACGTCCTACTGTATTCCTTATATTTTTTAGTCGGTATCCACCCAAATCTAAACAAATAAGCAGTGTCACGAGAAATTTTTTAGCAGTAATTGGTTGTTACTAGTTGTTATTATTGTGATAAAAAATAATCTTAATATTAAGGTGCCGTTTAGATTCAGTGTTTTCTGTTGAATCCAAAGCTGCATTTTTTTTTTCTCCTCACTTCACGCGTTTTAGGGGACAATTAGTACTGTAGCAATACTGTTTATCACTATTCATACACTAAAAAATATTAAAAATAGATCTCACAATACTATTTATATATTTAAAAATTATTTTGCTACAATATTTTTAATTTTTAGTTTCAGTAACAATAAGTTCAATCCAAACGGATCCTAAGTGTAATTTGAAGTAATAATAACTAACAAGTTATAATTTGTTATGAAAATATTGTAAAATTGTTATGAAAGTAACATCTCTCTTCATGTTATTTTAACAGTGACAGATGATTTAAGTTTAGTGTGAAACCTGTTATCGGTAAGCTAGGTTAGTATATAAAAGCCAGAAACAGGAAAGAAAAATAGGTGGGTCTCTCTCAACTACATATCCTCACTCTCTCTAGTGTGCTCTTTCCCTTAAAAAAACTCCAGATTGCTTCTTCTCCCATGTACGTCAATTTCTTCACTTCATTCCATCGGCGTCCTCATTTACTCACCGCTGAGGGTTTCTTAAAGGATCAAATTGTTTTGATTTTGTTTAAGGTAAGTATCAAACAAATCCCTAATTTCTCTGTCATTGTTTTGTTCCCCTCGAAAGAATTTTGGAATTTCGCTCTTAAATTTGATTTCACGGTAACACGTTTGCACACTTCTGCGCTGGTGAGGTACCAATTTCGTTCTTTCTTATAAGTGGCACAGAAAGTATTTGTTGAAATGCTTCTTAGGGATTCAGTTTTTCCAAAACTTGTTGTTGTGACTTTGTGTTCTGCTCATTAGGGGGTGTGGGTTCTTGTTAGTGTGGTGTTGAATTTTTATTTTTTATTTTATTGGTTAGTAGAGGAAAAAGGCAACACCTGTGTAATCAAGGTGGAAGGGTTTTTATAAAGAAATAATTTTTTTCTTTTATGTCCTAAGGAAGACACGGGTATAGAGTTGCTATTTCTTTGTTTCTATTTCATTTCTTTTCTATGTGATGTACATCTAAGTTGTAATTCTGTGGCTGTTGCAGCATCTTGGAATCAAATTTTGAGTGTTTTCTAGTTTTAATGTTTGAGAGCTTTTGTGTTGCATTTTGGCTAGTACAGAATTTGGTTTTTTGTACTTTTGCTTGCTATTTGTCTTGTTTTGAGAATAGCGTCTCAAGTTGTTTCTGGTGTCTATGCTAATAAAATTTTCTAATTTATCAATTTTTTTTTTAAAAGAGATTGTAGATGAAAATATCGAAACTTTTTTAAACATCCTGTAATTTTATATTAACATATTGAATCAGTCAATAGCATTTTCGGATGGCTAAAACTAGGGTAAAACGGACTGCTACTTTTGATGCTAGTGCTTACTTAATGGCAAGGTTTTCTTTATGACTGTCTCACTAGGTAAATTGGGTTGTATCATATTCATAGCTTCATATCAACAGATGCTTATTTTATTTCTTGAAAATTTGTTCATATGAAATAAAGAGAGCAGGATACTGGGGCAAATGCTGTTGAGAACATTTCTAATGCCATTAGTTATGTATTGTGCTTAGTCCAGCGAGTTGATACACAAATAAATTATAGAACTTGAAAGATACATACTAAATTTTCTTTTCTTTTCTTTTTCATTTATCTGTTAGCACTCTGAGGTCAAAGCACCGGACGGATGATTTGTATTTTAATTTTAATTAGGCAAGATAACCAAGAATGAAAAAGAAAATTTACAGGAAAATTAGGAGCAATTCTTAACTAGTAAGTTTTTCTTATAATTTTTTTTTTCTTAACTAGTAAGGGATTCTCTTTTGTTTTGTTTTTTACAAAATTATCATTTGGCTTTGTTTTATGCCCAGAAGCTGCTTGATTATTTCATTAAGTCATTCATGTAATTATACTCATGGCCGGCTCAACAACTTTGGGGCGTTAGGCCAAAATTTTAAGTGGGGTCTTTTTTATATTTAAATATTAATCAAATAATATATATTGAATTTTTTTATTTAAAATATATTTTTCTTGCTTTTTGAGATGCAAAATTACTAATTAAGTTTTTGTATTTAAGTTCCTCTAACATTTCTTTTTCATTTGATAATATAGTTAATCCACTTAATCTTTCTTGTGATATAGTAGACCTTAAATAAGATTTTGTTAATTTTAATTTTAATATAGCTAATTCACTTCATCTTTCTTTTCCAAATAAAAATTAATTTATTACATGGTTCTATAAATTAGTGTCACTATAATACAAATGAGTTGATATGATACACATCAAATTATTAATTGGTATGATAATTTATAATAATTGATAAAGTATGAAAACATGTTGTCCTATGATTGTGGGCGGACGACTGGGTTGTGCAACCTATGTAGCCTGTCCAGTGCACAACTATGCAGCCTATGCTGCTGTGTAGTGTGCAACTGTGCAGAAAACGTGCTGTCCAGCCTAAATTTAATTTCGCTAGCTGAAATTTGACTATTTTAGTTTTTTTCCCTTTTTAATCTTTTGCATTTTAGGATATAAGGAGCCATTTTTAATGCATTTTATTGACCAATGAAAGTACTTAAAATTTTTTTAATTAAAATATATAGATAAGTATATTATATATATAACTTTTTTTTACAAGTGGCGGCCTTCTTTTATTTGGGGGTCTTAGGCGAATGCATCAATTACATCACCTATTGAGCCTACCCTAATTATACTATTAATTATTTTTTAACCTGCTAGTGGACATGTTGATTATTAGCTCTGCACATTCCTTTTATTTATATTTGTATTGTTGAGGTTTCAAAAAAATTATTTGTAAAAGCAAAGTAACGTTGTTTTGTAGAATTTTGTGCACTTGTTGCGAAGCTCTCAATTCTTGATTTTAGTTTAACTTTGGTGTGCGTATAATCTTAGCATTGATCTATATACATTAGATACATAAATATATTTTATTTTAATACTAATTTTGGGAATGCATAGGAGATATTTGTGAAATTGTCTAGTACAAACTTTGAAGTGATGTTAAGCTATTTTATATGCACGTTGTGTAGTCTTGAGGGTAATTTGTTAGATTGAGAAATGCACCAGGCTGCTCTCTAAATTGGCTAATTCCTGTCACTTCCCACTCACAAAAAATTAGGATCCAATTCAGGGGAGGGATGTAATAGTTTTTGAATTTCTTTTATGTGAGGGATGTATTATAATGTTTTTGCTTGCCTTTTTCAGTAGCATGTCCTATGATGTTCAAAAACACACTCTTTTTGACATATGGAACTTCTCCGTGTGCTTATTTGACAGTAAGCTTTGTGTAGCTTACTGCATTAAAGTTTATGGCTATAAACAATCTATGTTGAACATTGCACTCTATCTTGTTTAACAGAATTTTATGAAGTGTATTGTAAGAGTAACCTTGGCTAATTAATTCCCACTCTTTTTAGCTAAGAACCTATGACTAAAGGTATGTATTAGATAGCTCATATTGCTATTTAAACAATACAAGTTGGACCTCTCAGGTCCTCTATATTAGATAGCTCATGTTGCTATATTTAAACAATACAGGTCCTCTTTATTTGTTACGAGAACTACAATGCTAAAGGGTTGCTCTCTTTAGGTGGATACATCATATAGTTGTCAATTGGTGATTCATAACATGTAGCTTGACCTCTCTTTCACAAATGTCAAAAGTGCCAAAAATTAGTTATTTTGACTCTCTGTAATTGAAATTTTATATATCTTTTTTATTTTTTTATTTTTTGGTGCTGTTGTCCGAAAAATTGAATTGTTTTTAGGTATTGGGAACCTTATTACATTGCATCAATAGGATTTGGGAACGGCGAAATTAGATGATGAGATGAGATTGAAGGAGAAATAGGAGGTGAGAGCTTGAAAAAATACCGTGTTGATTTTGTTCTGTACCAAAGGGAAGCTTTTTTAGTATTCCATTGATTTCAGGTTTATACTTACATTACAACATTTTTTTTTTAATTACTATTAAAAAGAGCAGTGTGCATGAAATTGTCGGATTGTAAGCAATTTGGCACAAGTTAAGCTTGGAGAAAGAACTTAGTTTCCATTACATGCTCATTTCCTTATAATTTATGGGTGTCATCCTTTATTTCTCTTAGATAGTTATGAAGAATCTGATTTATAGTTCTAAATTTTGATAAGAGAGTTTTAACAATAATATCATGTATATTTTATGCCAAAGTCTCCAACCCCAGTGAAGATGGAATATTATAGATTTATGGGTTTGTATCAATTATCTTTGTAATTAATAGAGAGATGATGAACTCCACTAGGCTTTTTTATTGTTGATTTTTATTTTTTTTAGTAAGCATTAGTTGGTGCAGCTTTGTAGTACGGTTTTTTTTTAAAGAAATAGAGCATATATTGATAAGATTTGAATATAAATTTTAAAAATTATTTGAAGATGTTTGAAACTAATACATTAAACAAATATCTGTTTTTCCTTTGGCATCAAAGTTCAAACTTCAAAGAATGGCAAGAGAGAAGTTTCCGTTAAGATGGTTTCTTTCCCTTTATAGTGGTGAAATACCTGTCTTCTCTTATTTGGTCTGCAGGTTGTAGTGCTAAACTTCTCTCATCTTACTTGTCTATGATTCATAATGTTGTTATCACCTCCTTGATATTTTCCCCCTTCAGTTCTGATTTGATAATACCGTTCTATGAAATAGAGCAAGGAAAATCCATTGGGAGTTCATGCATTGAAGTGGTGCTAAAGGACTCGGCTTTGTCATATTGCTGACAAGAAGATAAGCAGCACTTATGGTCATATTGGGTCAGGAGAGAGGACTCGGCTTTGTCATATACTATTAATTATTTTTTAACCTGCTAGGGGATGAGCATTCCCTTCTTTATTTTACGTTACGTACAGCTAAAAGGATGGTCATTTACGCCTCTGACTGAAACTGAAAATCGAAATTTGAAATCAACCATATTGTTTCATTCACATTCAAGCAACTGTTTTAGATATTCAGGAAAAAAAGTGAATAAAAAAAAATATATTATGTATAGTAATAAACAGTAAAAACTGAATTTGGATCCTCTAGGGGGGCAGGGGTCCCTGACTTTTTAAAATTCTCGTATAATACTAAATTTGTAAGAATAAAGAAACCAGAAGATGAAATAGTATGAGATTTAGTTCTACAAGTTCTCATTCACACGATACGGTAAGTTTTTTAATACATGTAATAATGTAGATTCTTAACTTGGTTGGAGTAAGACTCACCGTGGGTTTGGCATTTTCTTAATTATCTTTTTCTTATTGACTAAGTATTTTTTAGCAAATAAGCTAACTTTTACCGTTTTCAAAAATATGTTAGATTATCTGAAAAAAAAATTATACCTTTTTGTCATACATTTAACATTAAAATTACCAAAAATATATCTTTTATAAACATGTAATAAGTTACTAAATATTACAGGATACTAAAACAAAACTTTACTCTACTTTTGGGTAGAATAGTGACATGTAATGATAATGACTTCTTATTGACTTGGTCAATCTTTCATTGTCTAAAAAAGCGGCTTTTAATTGCCTTATAATAATAAAACTTTTTTTTTTTGCAATTCTATTATAATAATAAAAATGTTTTTGTTAAGGGTGCCAACATTTATTAATATAAAAGTTTTGATATCACCTTTATAAAAAATTTAAATAATTGTTAAAAAATTAATCACTTTCTTATTTCATAAAAAATTTCTAAAAATATATCATAATGTCTTAGGGTATCCTTAAACTTATCCCTTAAAAATAATAACACGCTAAAAATCTTGTATCCTCACTTATTAACTCTTTTTAATGTTTTTAACGAAAACATATTTAAATTTTAAATCTCCACTTCCCATTATGGTCATCCAATTATCAAATTGAAACAAAAAATGCACTAGTGCGCACCCTCATTTAGGAAGGATTTTTGTTTAAATTTTTTTTAAAAAAAATCACTATATGAATTCTATCAGTGTAAATAGGAAAGTTTATCATTTATATACAATAATATAAGTATATAATACTATTCATCACAAGTTGGTGTTTTCCGGTGAAAACTTATTTTATTTTATATATATATATATATATATATATATATATATATATCTGTGAAGCTCTGCCATAGAGATTTAAACTCTACCCCATATTCCGCAATTACTTACACGCTATCATACCAAAAGTATACCGCAGTAGCGAAAACTTAATTGGATTTGACCCTATCAGATATTAGCTGCCATATTAGTGCTGCCATATTACATCTTTTGAGAACACAGCTGTGTAAGATAAAAGGTCTCGCCTTTTCTTGTCCTGTTTGATAATAGAGGTCATAACTCTGAGTTGCAGAAAGTGAATGAGTTCACGTTCATCGCTCATATTATAATCATAAAAATAAAATAAATAATTAAATATATCATTTTGGAGGCACCCTCCACTTGTTCGTTACGTCCAGCACGCCTATTTTGTAGGTATGACTTATATTAAATAAACAGTTTGGTAATTGGTAGTGACCTCCTATCTTATAAAAAAAATTGGTAGTGACCAGTGCTAGTGCCATAAAGTGGCACAAGCATTATTCATCTTCCATCGACGTCAAAATGACAACTTGTGGCAGAGACCAATGGGGCATGGTCCACCTGCCCCAACGCTAATAAAACTAAAACTAACTTTTCTGTCGAAATTAAAATGTCTTTTAATAACTCTTTTTTTTAGAATCTTCTTTTAATAACAAATATTTAATATTTGTCAACCTAATTAAAAAGTCAATTAATAAATAAGTTAAAAATGTGATGGACGCATGATCCAGATCCTCCTCTAAATAAAAGAAATTCTGGCCCAATCTTTTTTTTTCTTTCCATATTTAGTATATATTAAAAAATATCTCATTTTAATTATTAGAAAATTAAAGGCAAATATATATATATAGTTAAAGTCAAAAGTATATAGAAAATTCAATTAGATTCTAAAATAAAGTCCAATTTTGCATCATATATTTTATCTATTTATTTAAAATTGTGTAAAATAAATTATTAGGTGCAAAAATCAAAAAGTTTATATCCAATTAGATTTCAATTGAAATTCAATTTTTGACACGAGTCAATTTTTTTTTTTTTAAATTTTGTGACAAGTGAATTATTAGGTGCAAAAATCAAAAAGTTCAAATTCAATTAGATTCTAAATCATATATATATATATATATGAGAATTTATTTTATATTTTAGAAATTCTTGACTTAAAAAATGTGTAAGTTATAATTCTGCTATCAGGTATAATTTGAACTTATATATATAGGTAATTGTGACTATTTTTAAATGTGCTTGTATATATACACGAGATTATGCACTAATGGAGAAATAAAAGACTAACGACTTTTAAGTAAGAATACATTAATGATAGTAAATCCTCACACATTTTTTATTTATCATGATTTTTTTTAAAAAAAATATACTAAATGGTTAGTAAGGATTAAGAAAATCAACAACCTAAGAACTTGTTTGTTTATAGAATAATTGTACTTGTAATTAATATTCTTATTTCTAGTTTTCTACTTTAACAATATGATGAGCATTTTTAATAATAAACATTGTCAAAACTAGGCCTCACCAAAAAAGAAAAATGATGCATTAAAAAACAGTGATTTTTTTATAACAATTTTATTTTGTACATTTTTTAAAAAAAATACATATTGCATATTTAATATAAGATGTATTATGGATTATTAATTAGATTAAAAAACTTGAAAATAATTATTTTACATCGTATTAAGAGAAAATAATTTTGTCATTCTCAAAAAAAAAAGAGAAAATAATTTTGCATTATTTTATTTGTATTTTGTCAGCATTGAAGAAGTAGTAGTTTTACTTTATTTTTTAAATATTTTGCTATAAAGCTTATTAGATTTTCTAATTCTAAAAATCTTTTGGTTCACGTATTGCTTCCACAAACATCGCTTCTTGAAAAAGACAAGTCATTCATGAACATCTTATCTTTACTTAAACAAAGTTAAAAAGACTAGTCCACAGATTTGCACCCAAAAAAAAAAAAAAAAAAAACATACTAAAAGAAGGATTTTACTAAGATGTCAAGAACAATCGTAGGAGATAATGCAAGATGTGCTAGTAGTTGCAAAACATACGGAAGGAACTGGATCTTAGCAAAGGTAAAAACAAAAATCAAAAGAAAAGAGAAAGAAAATAACTGGGATCACAAAACTATCTTACAATAACAAGCTTCGATAAGCATATCAAATGTAAAAACCCCCTTCAATTAGTAGCCGACGCTAGAAGCACTTGATTAATTATTTTGTCCAAATTCACGAAAGATGACCCAGTGGGGCTAATGGTCTCCTCTGCCAATTTCTTCCACTCATCAGCTTTCTTCTTCAACTTTTGCCCCTTCTCTCCCACCATCAGCTCTCTAACAAGGCTCTCAATTTTACCTCTCTTTGCATCGCTCTCTATCTCCATGCCTATGCCCCATTCAATGCAAGTATAACGACAATTGGTTTGTTGCTCAGCAAAGAAAGGCCAAGAGATCATTGGCACTCCTCCACACACGCTTTCAAGTGTGGAATTCCATCCACTATGAGTTAAGAACCCACCAATAGATGGATGACTCAGAACTTCTTCTTGAGAACACCAATTTGCTAAGAGACCCCTTTCTCTGGTCTCTTCTAAAAACTCAGGAGGAAGAACAGCCGAGTCACCTCTTACAAGATCAGGCCTTATGATCCACAAGAATGCCTGCTTGCTATTTGCTAGTCCCCAAGCAAACTCAATTAATTGATTACTTGTCATGACAGTGATGCTTCCAAAATTCACGTAAACAACAGAGTTTGGTTCTCTTTTGTCTAGCCATTCGATACAACTTTCTTCTTCTGTCCAAAGGTTTGATCCAATCAATTTATAATTTTTATGAGGGATCTGATTTACGAGAAGATGTAGGGGACCAATGGAGCAAATAGAAGGATACATGGTTGAAAGTCCTTCTAACACTTCATGCTCTAAAGCATCAAAAGTATTTAAGATAACAGCAGAAGCTCTTCGAGCTCTCTCGGCTTCAACCATTGCAAAATTTAGCATAAAATCATCTAGGTCCGTGGTTGCAATGAAGCTCGGAAGATCCCTCAAACGGATGCCTTTCATGCCTGGAATCCAATCTATGATTGTATCTAAATGCCCATTTGTCAAATAACTCTCATCTGCACATAGAAATTGCATGATCAATATCAAAATTACGATAAAAATTCAGACGAGTAAATATATTGCTACTACAATATCTAGAAACAGATCAATTACATGGTTTGTGTTAAATTTTATAAATCTAAAAATATACAAATTTTCATGTTATTTAAAATTTTACAGAAAAATAGATTAAAAATATATAATTTAAATGGATGAAATGGAGATGATGGTCATGTTGTACAATACTGAATATCGATCCTAGGTGACCTTTTGGGATGACTTATGGTCCCAGTTTTATAAACAGAGCGTCTCACTAATATAAGACGTTTTAAATTTGATTAATACCTTTGAGTGGTGTTAGACCCTTCTCAATGAGACGGCGATATTGAGCATAGCCCATGAACCCGCATGCACTGGTTGTCCAGAAAAGAACATCAGGGATGCCCAGTTCTGCTGCTGCGTCTAGAGTGAAGCTCATGACACCATCAGAAACAATGCAAGTGACTGGAGGGACATGGGATGAAGAGGTGTCATTCAGTTTCAAAAGAAGGTTTCTGAAAGGAGCCAAGCAATTTTTTTGTGTGGAGGCACATAGGGATGGTACGTCTTGGGTGGCATCAATATCAGACTGATCAGGAAGACCATCAGGAATGGCTTCGAACTGAAAGGAGGGAAGGGCATGGAGAGAGTCGGGACCTCTGGATTTTAACAGGCGCTTATGGTTGTACTCTGTGTTTACAAAGGTGATATGAAAGCCTTTGTAGTGAAGGATTTTTGCTAGCTTTAGCATGGGGTTTATGTGGCCTTGAGCTGGGTAGGGGACACAAACTGCATGGGGTTTCTCTGTAAAAGCTAGGGAACCCATTTTCTTTCTCTCTTTCTAAGACCTAATCCTGTAAGCAGTATTGAAAATTAGAATGATGTTTTTTTGGGCAAGAGAATTGGCTTTATTTATAGAGCCCAAAGAGGGAAAGATTTGCCCTCACTTCTTGGCCGTCGGCCCATCGCAAATAATGTATTGGAAGTCAAATAAATCATACGCGCATGCCGACGTGCCTTTTTTTTTTACGCCTCTGACTGAAACTGAAAATCAAAATTTGAAACCGACCATATTGTTTCGTTCACATTCAAGCAACTGTTTTAGATATTAAGAAAAAAAAAAATATGTATAGTAATAAACAGTAAACACTGAATTTGGATCCTCTTGGGGGGAAGGGTCCCTGACTTTTTAAAATTCTTACGAAGTATAATATTAAATTTGTAAGAATAAAGAAACCAGGAGATGAAATAGTAAATGAGATTTAGTTCTACGAGTTATCATTCACACGATCCGGTAAGTTTTTTAAGGAAAAAATTGACTTTTGTCCCTTTCAAAAAAACAATTCAGTATTTTATCATCTTTTCCAAATCAATTAAGGAAATGTCCCTCTTTTGAAACTCGATTTTCTCAAAATCGAGTTATAGGTTAAAAGAAAAAGAAAAAAAATGGCATGTAACTCTACTTCATGGAGATCATATTACAAAACGTCACTATAGGTCTTTAAAACGTCACTATAAGCTCTTTAAAATGCCACTATAGGGGTCTAGAAATTTTTTTTTATAACTCGATTTTGAAAAAATTGAATTTCAAAAGAAGGGTATTTCCTTAATTATTTTGGAAAATAGGGTAAAATACTAGATTTTTTTTTTTTTTGAAGGAGCATTTGCCCATTTTCTCCAGTTTTTTAATACATGTAATAATGTAGATTCTTAACTTGGTTGGGGTAAGACTCACTGTGGGTTTGGCATTTTCTTAATTACTTTTTTCTTTTTTATTAAGTTTTTGTTGGCAAATAATCTAACTTTTATCTTTTTCAAAAGTACCTTAGATTATTTGAAAAATATATATATATAAATTTTTGTCATACATTTAACATAAAAATTACAAAAAAATATATGTTTTACAAAAATGTAATAAGTTACTAAATATTACAGGATTCTAAAACAAAACTTTAATCTACCTATTGGGTAGAGTAGTGGCATGTAATGATAATGACTTAATATAGACTTAGCCAATCTTTCACTGTCTAGAGAAGTGGCATTTAATTGCCCTCTAATAATAAAACAATTTTTTTTTTTTTGCAATTTTATAATAATAATAAAAATGTTTTGTTAACAGTGTCAACATTTATTAATAAATTATTTTATGAAAGTTTCGATATCACTTTTATTAGTAATTTAAATTATTATTAAAAAATTAATCACTTTTTTATTTCATAAAAAGTTTCTAAAAATATATCACAATGTCTTAGGGTATCCTTAAACTTATCCCTTAAAAATAATTAAACTTATCCCTTAAAAACAATAACATGCTAAAAATCTTTTAACTTTACTGATTAACTTTTTTTTAGTATTTTTAACGAAAACATATTTAGATTTTAGATCTCCACTTCCCATTATAGTCATCCAATTATCAAATTAAAAAAAAAAAAAAAAAATGCACTAGTGCACACCCTCGTTTAGTTAGGAAGGATTTTTTTTTTTAAAATCACTATATGAATTCTATTAGTGTAGATAGGAAAATTTATCACTTATATACAAGAATATAAGTATATAACACTATTTATCACAAATTGGGATGTCTTCTAGCAAAATTTTTTTAATAAAAAATAAAATTTTTATTCTAATCTAATTTAAATATATATATATATATATATATATATATATGTGAAGCTCGTCATGGAGACTCCACTTCTAAGCCTAACCCCGCATCTTACGAACACACTTGTAAATCACTACCGAACCAAAAATAAAAAATTAATTGGATTTGACCTTATCAGTCATTAGCCATTATGGCCTTTCATCAGTGTTGCCATATTACATCTTTTGAGAACACAGTTGTGTATAATAAAAGGTCTCGCATTTTCTTGTCCTTAGTTCATGTTCATCGCTTAATAATTATAAAAATAAAATAAATATATCATTTTGGAGGTACCCTCCACTTGTTCGTTACGTCCGGCACGCCTATTTATAAGGTATGACTTACATTAAATAAATAATTTGGCAGTTGGCAGTTTATTAGTTCCGTCAGAATGACAACATGTGACAGAAACCAAGGGGGCATGGTCCACCTTCCCCAACGCTAATAAAACTAAAACTTACTTTTCTGTTGAAATTAAAATTAATATTTTTTTTTTTTGAGAAACCGCCCCCTACAAAAGGGAGGAAAATTAAAATCAATATAATAATTAACAGTAGAAATATTTGATTTTTTATTGACTATGTTTCGTTGTATCATATGATTACATAAATTATTGACATGTCTACATTTAAAATTAAAACACTAAACAATTGTTTCTTTTGGGATTTTAACTTGCCGTTTAGTGCAATTCGTTTCACAAGATATTAACTTGAACAATTGTGCTTTTTCATTTTGTTGATTCAATTTTCAGTAACTAACTAATTACGTAAGATATATCTTCTGTATATATTAAGAAGATTTAGAAAGTTAATTATTACTTTTTTTTCCTGTTAAAAATACCTCTAAATTAATTAACCAACAACTTAAAAAGGGGATTAAAATAGTAAATTGGTAAAAGAAAATTAGTTATTACTTTTTTTTACTGTCAAAAATATCCCTACCTAAAATTTAAAAATGAGGTTAAAATAATAAATTCCTACTTCTACGTTGAAACGCCTTCTTGTTTCTAATAAACTCTACTTTTACGTTAATTTAAATTTCTACTTCTACTCTCTAACTTACTATAAAATAAGATCACTTTTTTGTTAGTTTTAAAATTCCTTCAATCTACAAAACTCACCTTACATATATATATATATATATATTTTTTGTGATTAAAAATAGTAGAAATCTCAAATTATAATAAATGTAAATTATTAACCTTTACCAAAAGTATATATTAAAACAAAAAATTGTCATTGAGAAGAAAACATAAGTACGGCGTAAGGAGAGAAAAAAGAGTGAGAAATTTGAGGGCACTACAACCGTCAAGCAAGCATGGGCCAGCATCCCACAACCGGTATTGGTAAAGGTATTCTAAATAGAAAAATTTAGATTTGTTTATTTTGGTTAGATTGATCTAACAGTGTTTGTGACGATTTTAGATTTTTGGTCTCTCCCTTCTTTTTGTTTTTTCTTTGCTTTCAGATTACTGCTTCTTCGTTTTCACTGGCATCCATCGGCGTGTTTTGCTCTGCATCTTCTTTTATACTTTCTCCCTCCCTCTCTCTCTCTTATTGTTTTTCTCACTTTTTCATGTGAAAGTTGAAACTAGACTCCTCAGTAAAAGACGTGAAACATTCAAATCTACTTTTTGACAAACGTGTAGCCATCTAAAGAGGATAATACAGAATTTTGATTAAAAGATAAGTAGAATGAAATATGAGAAGACAAAAAAGGAGGAAGTAGGTGGAACTGTGGAAGAGATAAACTAAAACAAGGAAAAAAATATTAAAATTAAAATAATAGTGAATGACTGGAGCCATGGAGGAAAATAAATGAGGGTCTGTTTGGATAGAATTTATTTTGTTGAAATTGAAAACTGAAAATACTGTAACAAAATAATTTTTAAATGTGTGAATAGTATCGTGGGACCCATTTTTAATGAAAAAATTGATAAAAAATGAAATTTGTGGGTTCGTGAACAGTGCACGGATGCACTGTCCACGGAAAACTGGTCAAATGTTGCGGATACTGTTCACGTACAGTACATGAACAGTAGCCACTTATGAGGGAGAAAACACGTGAAAGAAAAAAAGAAGAGAAAACGTAGAAACTGAAACGCAACGCAGCAGACGCGAACCCAAACACACACTGAGAGTTGAAATATGGGCAGATTGCAATATAAGAAAGACACACGTTAGGATTAGGATTAAAAATAAATAAATAAATTTGGATTTAAAAAAAAAAAACTGTAAGGACACGATTCGTGGCGGACCGTAACAGTGTCGGGTTCGCACGTAAAAAGGGCCCAAACAATATCATTTGTAAAGCGTGGGTTTGAAAGGCTAGGTCTTAGTCACCAGGCGGTGGGTTTTTCGGGGTGTTCGTATATAGTTATGTTTCCTTCACCCCTGGAGTCTTTCTCCTGGAGGTGGGCTGGGAGGCTTTGGTTTTTGGCCATTTTTCCCAGCCCTTTGCTTGGTGCACCTACCTTTTTATTATATAGTCCGTCTTGGTTGATCCTGGCCCTCCACTTGTAGGTCAGGCAGGGGCTTATTTCTGTATCCATCCCATCAACCGTCCCGTCTTACTTTCTACTAGTTGCGAAGATCGAAGTTTACACCGTCCCAACGTCTTTTCTCATTAATCGGATCTGAGTGTTGGCAGATGCATTTAATGCTGAGGGGACGCATCTTCCTTGATCCAATCCTACACCCTGCTTCCCTATGGGCCCCCTTCCACTTACATCCCCTTCAGGGGACTGCCTGGGGATAGCCTCCACCAAGACGTTGATCTTCCCATCAAAGTTCTGGAGTGCCGAGGATAGGGCAGCTTCTCAGCCGTTCTCCTTAAATCCCCGGCCATCGACCACTCGTCCTCGGCAAGAGACCTCCTCGGCATGGACCCTAGGCCCAGATAGAGCTTGAGCCGGATTGTAAACTTCCCGGACCCACAATAGCCCCTCAAAATCCTGCTATCCATCTCTTCGGACGGATAGGAGGGTTTTGATGACATCAGAGATCCGCCAATACCTGTCAGTCCTTGTCACTTATCGTTTCCCGAAGCTTTTCACCTGCCCAAGGCACGTTCCTAGTGCCCCTGGAAGGCGAAACGTGGCCTCATTAAATACGGGCGGCTCTGTGCTTCCCACGTTCAACGGTGTGATGGAAATCGAATGGTGGTGATCTCCTGGCCTCTTTGGGCGGGAAAAGGGCGTGCAGTTACCCTAGAAAGTATAAAAGATTTTTTGGAGATGGATCCGTCTCTTCAGTTTTGCACTTAAGAGTTTTAGTGCGTGTATCCTGGGTTCATCTGAACTTCCGCTCTAATTTAAGTCTCTCTCAAGCACATAAAGCCTATCCGAAGCGTAATTCTTCTTTTATGTAAGTTTCCTACCTCCATTAACTCGTACTTTTTCTTTTCTGAGTTTATTTCTCTTTGGTTCCCTTTCTTTCCCGTCGCGGGTTTAGGTTTGTTTTAGTAAATGACAAAGACGACTAAATTGAGATTGAGGAAGTTGGTCGATACTGAAGAGGCGATGAATAAGTTCATCGTTGATTATAGGATTCCCCCCAACGTAAGCCTGGAGCACTGTAAGATGGGGGAATGGCACTATAAGAGGGGAACAGGTGTGGTGGTAATTCCCGTCCTCGCCTTTGTTGAGGGAGGCATGAGAATCCCTATGGGGCCAGTGACGAGGGGTTATCTCAGACATTTCCGTTTAGCCCCCACCCAATGTGCCGGCAACATTTTTAGGATTCTGGGGTGCGTGGACGCTTTAAATGAGAAGATGGGGTTAAGACTGACCCATCATGACATGAACTGGTGCTATAACCTCCAAAAATTGAAAGGGAAAACCTACTACATGAGGTCGAGGGACGACAGGGTTCGGTTGATCCAGTGCCTCCCTAACTCCAATAAGGGACTGAACAAGGACTTCCTTATCGTCTCTGGGGAATGGCACGATGGCGATCCATGCCCCGTAGTAGAAGGAGAACCAGGTGGGGTACCGGGAATGGAAGGGGGATAACCCTTTACGCCATTCTAATCTAATGTTGTTCGATAACTAACCATGCATATGTGTTTGCTTTTGTTTTTTTTGTAAATGAACACGCCTACACACGACATTTTCACTTAGTCAATCGGGCGGATTTGGAGACCGTTTTACAAGCTGCGGTTTTTGTGAATGACAGTGATGGCCAAGTCCGAGCAGCTCACAAAATACTAGGGTACCCTCCTGTTCAAAAGTCATTTGGGGACGCAAAGCACGTGATCAGTGCCCGTCGCCCTTGGCTTCCCAAAATTACCGTAGTTGAGAAGGGATTTTTAATCTCCCAAGAGCTAGCTGTCCCCGAGAACGTCCCGCAGGTGGGTCCCTCCTCGTCTCATCAGGTTGCAGAGGACGAGAGCGAGCTAGATCGGCCCGAGGAAGGTTTTGAGGTTTTTGACCGAGTCTACCAATCTGAGGATCCTCCTGGTGACATAGGTGACCCAGCTTTGTCCGAGGCGGAGTTGTCGTCCATAGGCACCTCTTCTCAAGCCGAGATGGGAGTCAAGAGAATACCCTTGACCCCTCTTCTCCAACTCCTCGAGGGCCAACCAGGGATGGATACACAGGAAACACCACAACCCGATGCCCCTCCTCCACCACCTCGGCCCCTTACTATCCAAACCAGGTCATCCTCCACCAAGTCCCAGCCACCATCCACCCACCCCGAACCTCCCACTTCCTCCCAAACAGCTCGGCCTCCTCGACCTGAAGGCGCTAATTCCAAGAGAAAGAGGAGCCCCAAGGGCAAAGGCGTTGTGGACGAGGGAAAATCCCAACCTCCTAAGGAGAAGGATGAGACTCCGCGCACAAAACAACTAAAGATTGGACACCAAGGCAAAGGCAAAGAAACTGAAGGTCAAACTTTTCAAGGCAAGGGAAAGGGGATTGAGTCCCAGTCCCTACCGAATGCCTGGCTTCCTGCCCCAATACTTCACGGGTGTCCACTACTGGAGACGGCGAGGGTGGCTACGTGGCGGATGCATTAGGGAGAACTATGTTACTCCCTAATGACATGGATGAACTGAGGAGAATGAGGATGCAGGAGGTTTTCCTCAGCACTAAGAGGTACTTGGGCATGGTAAGATTTCTTAAAACCTAACACTTCATTAACTCATGCCACTGGTTTGTCACTGACTACGCGCTCATCTTTCTCGACAGGCTCTCCAGGCCACTTATAGGATGGAGGAAGAAGTGCATGACAGGATTAAGGCAGCCGAGAACGAATGCAAGAAGCGCATAACGGCCTCGAAGACTCTCGAAGCGTCTAAGGATGAACTCGCCAAAGTCAAGGCTGACTTAACAATAACTACCTGCGAGAGGGATAACGTCTTGGCGGGTCTAGCTAGTGCCCAAAAACAGGTCAAGGACCAAACCAAGCGCGCACTTGAAGCCGAGGACCAGCTGCGAATAGCCAAAGACCTGATCGAGGATTTAAATAAGCAGCTGGCCGCGGCTGTGCATGAGAAAGGAGTGGCAGAATATGCCCGTGATGAAGCCGTAAGGGCAAAGCAGGAAGCCGAGTTTGCCAGGAATGAGGCAGAGGCTGCCAAGAATACGGCCGAGGATGACGGTTACAACATGGGTGTAGCCGAAACCCAGGCCACCCTTAAGGCGCAGATTCCTGGGGTGTGCAGGTTTTATTGCTCCCAGGTCTGGGAAAAAGTATTGAAGCGAGCTGGAGTGGATGCTTCATCAGATTTGTGGAAGGCGAAGAGCATATTCTATCCGGCGGCCATCCGCGAGACCACTTTCACCAGCTCTGCGGCTACGGATGATCAACCCGAGGAAGAGGTCGCCCCGTCGGAAAACTTACAAGCCAGCGGTTCCTCTAGCAAGGCGCCCAAAGAGGGAAAACTTCGGGATGTGATAGTGATATCGCAGCATGCGGATTCTGAGGCACCTACGGAGGTTACTGAGCCCAAGGTTGGCATTCAGGTGTCCAGTACAGAAGAGCCAGCCACATTTACGCAGCCACCACAGGCCACTCTCCTTACTATGGTCCCTCAGAGTACCAGTACTAGCCCTATTCAGCCTTCCTCAGAAGGGACCGTCATTCCGGGCATCGAAGCTGATCCTGTTCCTATCTCCCAAGATGTGACCGACAAAAAAGCAGAAAAGTAAAAGTCTAGGCTAGGCTTTTGTATTCGTGTCTATTTTAACGATTAACTTGTTTCCTTTTATTTTGAAAACTTCCTAATTTAGTGATGATGTGCCAACATTTGAGCATGTATATATGAAATCTTACTTTTCTTTTTTCCTTTTGGTTACATCGTTAGCTACCCTCGTTGATACGCACTTTTGTTTACAAATTCTGTGCTGATTCATTTTTAACACGTACGAATATCTATGTATGCAATACATTTATCATCATGTTTCCCACACCTTAGTTTATTTGCACCCGTAGAGGTTTTAGAATCATTTTTAACCATCGTTTAACGGAGATATAGGAACCATTTTCGACGTCGCGTATGGTAGCTAGGTCTTGTTTAGTGCCCAATTTTCTCATCCAAGTAGTTGGTTTCCCTATAGGCTTGAGTCCGAGGACTATGCAATGCCTTGGTTCTGTCCAAAACCTAGTTTTCCATATCTAGGTAGTTGGTTTCCCCATAGGCTTGAGTCCGAGGACTATGCAATGCCTTGGTTCTGTCCAAAACCTAGTTTTCCTCATCCAGGTAGTTGGTTTTCCCGTAGGCTTGAGTCCGTGGACCATGCAATGCCTTGGTTCTGTCCAAAACCTAGTTTTCCACATCCAGGTAGTTGGTTTCCCCATAGGCTTGAGTCCGAGGACTATGCAATGCCTTGGTTCTGTCCAAAACCTAGTTTTCCTCATCCAAGTAGTTGGTTTCCCCATAGGCTTGAGTCCGTGACCATGCAATGCCTTGGTTCTGTCCAAAACCTAGTTTTCCTCATCCAAGTAGTTGGTTTCCCCATAGGCTTGAGTCCGTGGACCATGCAATGCCTTGGTTCTGTCCAAAACCTAGTTTTCCTCATCCAAGTAGTTGGTTTCCCCATAGGCTTGAGTCCGTGGACCATGCAATGCCTTGGTTCTGTCCAAAACCTAGTTTTCCTCATCCAAGTAGTTGGTTTTCCCATAGGCTTGAGTCCGTGGACCATGCAATGCCTTGGTTCTGTCCAAAACCTAGTTTTCCTCATCCAAGTAGTTGGTTTCCCCATAAACTTGAGTTCGTGGACCATGCAATGCCTTGGTTCTGTCCAAAACCTAGTTTTCTCTTTGTGTGGGATCTTGGCTTTAGGGGAGTTAGCTCCTCAGCCAAGCCCCTAGAGTTTATCCATACGATTAACGCTACCAAGTGCCTAGTTTGCTCTTTACGGGGGACCTTGGTTTTAAGGGAGTTAGCTCTTCAGCCAAGCCCCTAGTCAAAAAACGTAGCCCCTAGCAGAACTTTATACTAGAACTCTATAACCAACGGTTAGAAATAACAAAGAAACTCTATCGACCCACCTCCTATACCAACACACAAGCCTCCCCACAGACGGCGCCAATTGTAAGGACACGATTCGTGGCGGACCGTAACAGTGTCGGGTTCGCACGTAAAAAGGGCCCAAACAATATCATTTGTAGAACGTGGGTTTGAAAAGCTAGGCCTTAGTCACCAGGCGGTGGGTTTTTCGGGGTGTTCGTATATAGTTATGTTTCCTTCACCCCTGGAGTCTTTCTCCTGAAGGTGGGCTGGGAGGCTCTGGTTTTTAGCCATTTTTCCCAGCCCTTTGCTTGGTGCACCTACCTTTTTATTATATAGTCCGTCTTGGTTGATCCTGGCCCTCCACTTGTAAGTCAGGCAGGGGCTTATTTCTGTATCCATCCCATCAGCCATCCCGTCTTACTTTCTACTAGTTGCGAAGATCGAAGTTTACACCATCCCAACGTCTTTTCTCATTAATCGGATCTGGGTGTTGGCAGATGCATTTAATGCTGAGGGGACACATCTTCCTTGATCCAATCCTACACCCTGCTTCCCTATGGACCCCCTTCCACTTACATCCCCTTCAGGGGACTGCCTGGGGATAGCCTCCACCAAGACGTTGATCTTCCCATCGAAGTTCTGGAGTGCCGAGGATAGGGCAGCTTCTCAGCCGTTCTCCTTAAATCCCCGGCCATCGACCACTCGTCCTCGGTAAGAGACCTCCTCAGCACGGACCCTGGGCCCAGATAGAGCTTGGGCCGGATTGTAAACTTCCCGGACCCACAAAAACGTATCAAAGTAAAATTCAAAACCAAATAGAAAAAGAAATCCCTCTCTCTTTGGGATGTTTCCTCTCTCTCTCTCTCTCTCTCTCTCTCTCTCTCTCTCTCTCTCTCTACATATATATATATACACTAAGCACTCTCAATCTCTCTCTTTCTCTTTGAGTGTTCTAATCTCTCCGTTGAGGTAAAAATTCTCTCATTCACGGTTTTGTTTTTGAAATAGTTTAGGCATATTTTGATTACAGCTTTAGCTTCTTTGTTGGTTGTTTATTTCAATTTTGTTTATTATTGGTGTTATTTTCATTTTTATTTTTGGTGTGAGTGGATCTAGAGTTTAACATTTGTATTCAAAGCTAATGTCTTTCTTTATATTTGCTTTGTAAAGATTTTATTTTATTTTGTGCCTATGACTGTTTATGGTTCCTTTTCATTGTTTAGAATTTAGAACCAATAAATCTTAATGCAATTTTTCTCTAAATAAATAAAAATCAAACCAAACCAAATTTTTTGGGACAGTGCTTTGATGTATACTAATAAAATTTTGACTTTTTGATGAGGACAACTCTGATTTGCTTTTTATGTTTAAAAAAAAAAAAAAAATCTCTATACTTTTATTTATTAAATTTTATGTTATAATATGTTCATGAACTTTGAGGTTTTGAGGTTTGTAAGATTTGTTGTTGAAGTTTTTTATTTTTTTATTTTGAGAAACATATTTCTTGTTGAAGTTTGTGAAAAGTATTTGGTTCTGATTTTTTTTTTTTTTTAAATTACCATGCATATATGTAGATTTGAATTTTGATTTAAATTATGAAATTTGTTATCAGTAATTCCTCTCTTTTTGTTAATGTGATTGACCAAGAATTTAATATCACTTTATTGTCAATTCATTAATATTAGTGGGTCTCTCTCTCCAAAAAAACAATGGTTAATTCAGTTTGATTTTTAGACAATTTCCTAATTATATAGAATTTTTTTTTTTTTTTTTTAAGAATACTAAATATTTTTAACAAGAAGAGAGAAGGTCTTAAAGAAACTTATAGTGATCTATATCTAAATATAGATTGTGTTTAAGTAGGATATATAACAATGTATAAAGAAATATATAGCAATGTATAGATACCATAGGCAAATATTATGCACCTCTCTGCAAGGTAATATATGAACTTAACTGAAAATTTACATTATTAATATTATTATAAAAAATGTAGAAAAAGTTCTTATTTAGTATTTGATGGGGAATCAGAAAATAATCCATCTCCGATTCGTCCAAACGGATCGTCCAAAGTTTGCAGCGCAGGTTTTTCCAAGAGTCAACCCAGAAGAAGGAAAAACTCCCATGGACAATAGCACTACTCTATAAAGTCTCCCATGGACGACATGATCGTCCATGAGGGTCGTCCATGAACAATCACCAAATATCCTTGGACGACCAAATCATCCTACACCAGACGGACGAAAGAGCAACACTTGGAACTTTCGACTGTCTGTAGCGGTTACAATTTTGTAGCCGTTGAGGAGGTTAACTCCGGACTTGTTTGCTTCCACAAATCTTGGGGAGGTTATTGGACAAATAACTGCCCTAAGCTCCCTATATAAAGGACCGGCTTGAACTCGACAGCGGTAAGATTTTTCTGAGACACTTTTCCCAAATACTTGGAACTTCCTTCTCTGCGAGACTAACTTCTCCATCGGAGGGGGTTCGACCGGTCTTCTCCGGTCTCCTTTTTGATTGTGCTTTGTTCCTTGTAGGCCTTCAACCGTTTCGATAGCCCACCGAAGCCAGGCCATCCACCTTACTGATTCGGGGCGATATCAGTATTTATTTTAGAGGATACTTAAATTACATGGATTTTAATGCATTCTAATACCATAATTTTCTGAATAATTTATTTTGGATCTTACTTTTAATAGTTTTCCCATGCATCGCACGGGTTAGCAACTAGTATCTTTTAATAACAAATATTTAATATTTGTCATCCTAATTAAAAAGTCAATTAATCCAAAAAAGTTAAAAATTTGTTGGACGCATGATCCAAATCCTCCTCTAAATAAAAGAATTTCTGACCCAATTTTTTTTTTTTTCCATCCTTTAGTATATTTTAAAAAATATCTCATTTTAATTATTAGAAAATTAAAGGCATATATATATATATATATATATAGTTAAAGTCAAAGTTTAGATAAGATCGAATTAGATTCTAAAATAGAGTCCAATTTTGTACTACACATTGCATCTATTTTTTAAAATTGTGTAAAATGAATTATTAGGTGCAAAATCAAAAAGTCTAAATTCAATTAGATTTTAAATTGGACTTTAATTGAAGTTCAATTTTCACCACGAGTCAGTTCTAATTTTTTAATTTTTGTCACAAATAAATTATTAGGTGCAAAAATTAAAGAGTCCAAATTCAATTAGATTTTAAATCATATATATATATGAGAATTTATTTTATATTTTAGAAATTCATGACTTAAAAATGTGTAAGTTATAATTCTATCATCGGGTATAATTTGAACTCATATATGTAGGTAATTGTGATTGTAAGGACGCGTTTCGTGGCGGACCGTAACAGTGTAGGGTTCGCACGTGAAAAGGCCCCTAACAATATCATTTGTAGAGCGTGGGTTTGGAAGGCTAGGCCTTGGTTGATAGGCGGTGGGTTTTTCACGGTGTTCGTACCAGTTTAAGTTTTCCTACACCCCTGGAGTCTTTCTCCTGGAGGTGGGCTGGGAGGCTCAGGTTTCTGGCCATTTTTCCCAGCCTCCCTTTTGGCGCACCTTCCTTTTTATTATATAGTCCGGCCCGGTTGATCCTGACCCTCCACTTGTAGGTCAGGCGGGAGCTTATCCCTGTACCCGTCCCGTCAGCCGTCCCATCTAACTTTCTATTAGTTGCATGGATCAAGGTTCACACTGTCCAAACGTCTGTTCTTTTCAACCGTCTCTGGGTATTGGCAAGTGCATTTACTGAAGAAAGGACGCGTTTTCTTTAGTCCGACTTTCACACCCTGCTTCCCTATGGGCCCCATTTCGTTCACATCCCCTGGAGGGGGCTGTTTGGGGATTGCCTACACCGCAGTGTGGGCCTTTCTATTACAGCTCCGGAATGCCGAGGACAGGGTAAGTCCTTGGCCGTTCCCTTCGCCATGTCGGCCACTGACCATTCGTCTTCGGCAAGATACCCCCTCAGCACGGGTTCTGGGCCCAGGTAGAGTTTGGGCTGGGTTGCAGACCTCTCGGGCCCACAGTGATTATTTTTAAATGTGCTCGTGCATATACACGAGATTATGCACTAATAAAGAAATAAAAAAACTAAAGATTTTTGAGTAAGAATACGTACCCGTTTGTTTCAGCATTTGAAGCCCAAAACGCACGTTTTCAAAAAAGTGAGCCCAAAAATAGTGTTTGGTAAGTATAAAACGCAACATTTTGGAAAAAGTTGCATTTTATATTTATGAAGAAACTCGCATTTGAGTTTATGGAGCTCTGGAGGTCCATAAACAAAAAGCTCATGCGCGTTTTGATTTTGATCCGTTGGGCTCTTCCTAAAATTACCGAATTACCTTTGATAAATCATCAATTCTCATCTCATCTCTCTGCTCTCCCAACAAATTTCCAAATCCAAACACAAAAAAATTTATAACAAATTCCCAAATCCGCTAAGGAAAAAAAAATCAATCCCTTGCAAATTAGGATTCCTCAAAATGCAAAACAAAAAAACATCAGAATGTAGCAAAATGATAGAATTACAGGACAAAATCGAAGCCGAATGCGTCAACAACACTGAGCTTTGGGTTCAACCAAATCGGCGAACCCCTTCCAATCAAACCCTTCGACTCTGACTCCGACTCCGACCCCATTTTCGATCTCCAAGCCCTTCCCTCTCAGCCACTCACCGTCTCCGAACTCCACCGCCTCATCTTTGTCATGCACTCTGATGGATTCTACGTCACCAGAACCTGAGTGGGATGCTATCGATTCTGCCAAGTACCAACAAATGAAGTGCTAAGAGAAAATGGGGAAAAAAAAAAAAAAAAAGAGACAAAGAAGGAGAGCTCTGAATGTTCTGGAGTTTGGAGGAATGACATATAAAAAAAATGAGGAAAGAAGGATAAAAAAGAAAAGAGAACGGGTACGTGTGTGGAGGAGAAATTTAGTGGGGAAAAAAAAGGAAAAGAAGAAGAAGAAAGAAATGTCGTGTGGAGGATAAAAAAAGGGGGGGAAAAAAGGAAAAAAGAATAATGAAATATTATCACAATTTTTTCACGATAAATTTTAAGGGGTCGGTTATTATTAACTAATATTGGTGAGAAAAAAAATAATTTTTTTAGAAAGAAAAAAATAATTTTAATAGTATGTTAAAATTAAAATAATATCAATTTTTATCACAATATTTTTACAATAAATCTTAAGTGGTATGTTATTATTAGCTAATATTGGTGAGAAAAAAATTATTTTTTTAGAAAGAGAAAAACATAATTTTAATAGCACGTTAAAATTAAAATCAGTATCAATTTTTATCACAATATTTTCACAATAAATCTTAAATAGTAGGTTATTATTAGCTAATATTGGTGAGAAAAAAATAATTTTTTTTAGAAAGAGAAAAATTGACTTAAGTATGATGAAGTAGTTAATTTTTAAGTATGAACCAAACTCACATAAAAATAAAAAAAATAAAAAAAAAAGTATGAAATAAACTCCCTTATATATACATTGTCATTTTTGGTAATTTATCCCTCAAATTGTCACTTTTATAAGTGTTAGCCAAACACTCAGTTTTTTCAAAAAGTACTTTTTAACAGTTTTTACCAAACACTTAGTTTTTTAAAAATGCACTTTTTCATTATGCACTTTTACAAAAAACTAAACCAAACTCACCCTACATCAATGATAGTAAATCCTCACATAGTTTTTATTTGTCATGATTTTTTTTTTTTTTAATTATACTAAATGGATAGTAAGGATTAAGAAAATCAACAACCTAAGAACTTGTTTGTTTATAGAATAATTGTACTTATAATTAAGGTGAGTTTGGTTCAGTTTTTTAAAATTTGATTTTTTTTTTTTTAAAGTACTGTATGAATCTGGGCTTTTTGTAAAATTGAGTATTTGGTAAAAACTGTTAAAAAATGTTTTTTTTTTTTTTATAAAAAAAACTGAGCATTTGACTAGCACTTATAAAAGTGGAAGTTCGAGTGGTAAATTATCAAAAAAAACAATGTATATATAGAAGAGTTTATTTCATACTTAAATCAATATTGTGAAATTATTTTTTTCTCGCCAATAGTAGCTAATAATGACCCATCACTTAAGATTTATTGTGAAAGTATTATAAAAATATTGTGATAATTGATATTAATTTTAATTTGAACATACTATTACAATTATTTTTTTTCTCTTTCCAATTTTTTTTTTTTTTTACCAATATTAGCTAATAATAACTTATCACTTAAAATTTATTGTGAAAATATTGTGATAGCATTTCCTTATTTTTTTTTCCCTCTTTTTTTTTTCTTCTCCACACACGTACCCTTACTCTTTTCTTTTTTTCTTTCCTCTTTTTTTCCCTACCACTTCCTCCAAACCCCATAACATTCCTTCCTTCTTCTTTTCTCTCTCTCTCTCTCTCTCTCTCTCTCTCTCTCTCTCTCTTAGCACTTCGTCTGTAACACCCACACACTTCTTCAGCTTGATCTTCTTTATTCTTTTCTTTTTCTCTAAATTCAACCACTCACAAACGGAATGATCCAGATTGGGAAGATTGGATCAGAGCAGAGCAAACGAAAGCACATGGTCAATCATAATGCTACCCTCTTCCTCCTTACGCCTTTGCTCATCAATAAGTGCTTGCAAGAACTCATCTGTTCTCTTGGAGAGACTCTTCAACTTCTTCTTCAAACCTCCATAATCCATCCACTACAAGATGGGTACAAACTCCATTTGAAAGATTTTGCTATATTCTGATTTTTTTTTTTTTTTTTTTAGCATTTTGAGGAATCCTAATTTGCAAGGGATTGATTTTTTCTTTTTTCCTTAGCTAATTTGAGAATTTGTTATAGACTTTTTTTGTGTTTGGATTTGGAAATTTGTTATTGAATTGAACCTAGGCTAGACGCCATTTTTTGTGGTCTTTGTAGCAATTAATTTATCAAAAGGTTCTGCCCTTCTGGGGCTGCAAACACAGTGGGCAATTTGGGAAATAGCCTGTGGCTTTCCAATGGTAATGTTTAAAGGATTTTACTAACATGTGTCCTTAGGGCACACAATAATATACCATTTTTGAAAAAAAATTTATCAGAAATTGAAAAAGTAATGACAACTTTTTCAATTTTCGATAAAATTTTTCTAAAAATAGTATATTATTATGTGCCCTAAAGGCATACATTAACCGGACCCATGTTTAAAAGCCCTTTGACTTTTGCAAAAGTAGCTAAAAGCTACCTTCCTGATAAAGTGCTCTTCCTTTATAAATTCAAAACCTAGCTTTTTAGAGAACACAACTTTTAAATCTTACCAAATGCACTTTTAATTTTTTTTGGTTTCAAAAAGTCTGTTTCAACCTCTAAAAGTGGACACAATCGGGCACTTACTATTCTTATTTATAGTTTCCTACTTTAACAATATGATGAGCATTTTTGATAATAAATATTGTCAAAACTAGGCCTCACCAAAAAAGAAAAGTGATGCATTAAAAAACTGTGCGTTTTTTTGATAACTATTTGAATTTGTACATTTAAAAAAAAATATATTGCATATTTAATATAAGATATATTATGGATTATTAATTAGATTAAAAAAAACTTGAAAATAATTATTTTAAATTGTAATAAGAGACAATAATTTTGCATTATTTTATTTGTATTTTGTCAGCATTGAAGAAGTAGTAGTTTTACTTTGTTTTTTAAATATTTTGTTATAAAACTTATTAGATTTTCTAATTCTAAAAATCGGTTCATGTATTGCTTCCACAAACATCACGTCTTGAAAAAGACAAGTCATTCATGAACATCATATCTTGACTTAAACAGAGAAAAAAAGACAAGTCATTCATATGAATATCGTATCTTGACTTCGAAAAAGAAAAAAAAAGATAAGTCTACAGACTTGCACCGAAAAAAAAAAAAGACAATAAAAGAATAGCTAGTAGTTGCAACACATACGGAAGGAACTGGATCTTCGCAAAGGAAAAAACAAAAAACAAGCTTCGATAAGAATAACAAATGTAAACACTCCCTTCAATTAGTAGCCGACGCTAGAAGCACTTGATTAATTATTTTGTCCAAATTCACGAAAGATGACCCAGTGGGGCTAATGGTCTCCTCTGCCAATTTCTTCCATTCAGTAGCTTTCTTCTTCAACTTTTGGCCCTTCTCTCCCACCATCAGCTCTCTAACAAGGCTCTCTATTTTACCTCTCTTTGCATCGCTCTCTATCTCCATGCCTATGCCCCATTCAATGCAAGCATAACGACAATTGGTTTGTTGCTCAGCAAAGAAAGGCCAAGAGATCATTGGCACTCCTCCACACACGCTTTCAAGTGTGGAATTCCATCCACTATGAGTTAAGAACCCCCCAATAGATCGATGACTCAGAACTTCTTCTTGAGAACACCAATTTGCTAAGAGACTCCTTTCTTTGGTCTCCTCTACAAACTCAGGAGGAAGAACAGCCGAGTCACCTCTTACAAGATCAGGCCTTATGATCCACAAGAATGCCTGCTTGCTATTTGCTAGTCCCCAAGCAAACTCAATTAATTGATTGCTTGTCATGACAGTGACGCTTCCAAAATTCACGTAAACAACAGAGTTTGGTTCTCTTTTGTCTAGCCATTCGATACAACTTTCTTCTTCTTTCCAAAGGTTTGATCCAATCAATTTATAATTTTTATCAGGGATCTGATTTACGAGAAGATGTAGGGGACCAATGGAGCAAATAGAAGGATACATGGTTGAAAGTCCTTCTAAGACTTCATGCTCTAAAGCATCAAAAGTATTTAAGATAACAGCAGAAGCTCTTTGAGCTCTCTCGGCTTCAACCATTGCAAAATTTAGCATAACATCATCAAGGTCCATGGTTGCAATGAAGCTCGGAAGATCCCTCAAACGGATGCCTTTCATGCCTGGAATCCAATCTATGATTGTATCTAAATGTCCATTTGTCAAATAACTCTCATCTGCACATAGAAATTGCATAATCAATATCAAAATTACGACAAAAATTCATACAAGTAAATATATTGGCACTACAATATCTAGAAACAGATCAATTACATGGTTTGTGTTAAATTTTATAAATCTAAAAATACAAGCTTTCATGCTATTTAAAATTTTACAGAAAAATAGATTAAAAATATATAATTTTAATGGATGAAATGGAGATGATGGTCATGCTGTACAATATTGAATATCGATCCTAGGTGACCTTTTGGGATGACTTATGGTTCCAGTTTTATAAACAGAGCGTCTCACTAATATAAGACGTTCTAAATTTGATTAATACCTTTGAGTGGTGTTAGACCCTTCTCAATGAGACGGCGATATTGAGCATAGCCCATGAACCCACATGCACTGGTTGTCCAGAAAAGAACATCAGGGATGCCCAGTTCAGCTGCTGCGTCTAGAGTGAAGCTCATGACACCATCAGAAACAATGCAAGTGACTGGAGGGACATGGGATGAAGAGGTGTCATTCAGTTTCAAAAGAAGGTTTCTGAAAGGAGCTAAGCAATTTTTTTGTGTGGAGGCACATAGGGATGGTACGTCTTGGGTGGCATCAATATCAGACTGATCAAGAAGACCATCAGGAATGGCTTCGAACTGAAAGGAGGGAAGGGCATGGAGAGAGTCGGGACCTCTGGATTTTAACAGGCGCTTATGGTTGTACTCTGTGTTTACAAAGGTGATATGAAAGCCTTTGTAGTGAAGGATTTTTGCTAGCTTTAGCATGGGGTTTATGTGGCCTTGAGCTGGGTAGGGGACACAAACTGCATGGGGTTTCTCTGCAAAAGCTAGGGAACCCATTTTCTTTCTCTCTTTCTAAGACCTAATCCAGTAAGCGGGAGGGAAAATGGGAAGGATATTTTTCTGGGTAAGAGAAATTAGCTTTATTTATAGAGCCCAAAGAGGCAAAAGATTTGCCCTCACTCATTAGCCATCGGAAATAATAATATATTGGAAGTCAAATAAATCATACGCGCATGCCGACGTGCTTTTTTCTTTTCTTTGCTTTTTTTATTTTTATTTTTATTTATTATATATATATATATTTAAATTACGGCGAAAAACGATGGTCAATTACGCCTCTAATTTTTTGTTATCTTAAAAGCGAGGGTCATTTACGCCTCCGACTAAAAATCGCATGTGAAATCAAGATTCAGCAAAAGTGAAAAAAATATATTATAAACAGTAAACACTGAATTTTGATCCTCTAGGGGGACAAGGTTCCCTGACTTTTTAAAATTCTTATCAAATAAAATACTAAATTTGTAAGCTGAATAAAAATTTAATTGTTTGACACTCCTCAAATATTTGAAGTCTTGAAAGGTTTTTTTATTTTATTTTTTTAATAATAATTATAGTATTGGGCAATTTAATCTTTTTGGCAAAAGAGAATATATTTTGATTGTTTCACACTTGATACCATGGTTTAAAAAACCTGACCAGACTGACCAGTTTGACCAGTTGAACTAGGAACTGGACACTAGTTTGGTCCTAAAAAAACCCAACAACCAGTCAAAAACCAGGTTAAACAGAGAACCGGAGGCAAATTTATGTCCAGAAAAACGCTGAGAGTGAGAGAGGTGTCCTTAGACTTGTCATCAATTACAAGCCCCTTAACAAAGTCTTAGAATGGATAAGATAACCAATTCCCAATTGTGGGTACCTAAGGCATGCTTGGCAACATCCTAGGCATTCAAGCAACGTCCTTGGCCGTCCTCGACATGTTTTGCAACGTCCTCAGCATGCTTTGCAACGTCCTTAGTTGACCTCGGCATGCTTTGCAACCTAGGCGTCTCACATCGAAGGAAACCCCCCCCCCCCACTTTCTGCCTTATAAGCTGTGAAGTAAAAGGAGTAGTGTACCACCAAGTATCTCTGTGATCACAAGAGACTTGGTGGTACACTACTCCCTTTACTTCACAGCTTATAAAGCAGAAAGTGGGGGGGGGGGTTTTCCTTCGATGTGCGACGCCTAGGTTGCAAAGCATGCCGAGGTCAATCAAGAACGTTGCAAGCATGCCAAAGACGTTGCAAAGCATGCCGAGGACGGCCAAGGACGTTGCCAAGCATGCCTTAGGTACCCACACCAACAAAAGAGACTTAGTTAACAGGCTTAGCAAAGCAGTAGTTTTCAGTAAGTTTGACATGAAGAGTGGTTTTTGGCATATACAAATCAGAGAGTCTAATTGGTACAAGACAGCCTTTACCACACCCTTTGGCCATTACGAATGGAATGTAATGCCCTTTGGTCTAAAGAATGCACCTTCTGAATTCCAAAACATCATGAATGAGATCTTCAATTCATTCTCCAGTCATATCATTGTGTACATTGATGATGTACTCATTTTCTCAGAATCTTTGACACAACATTGGAAACACCTTCGAGCATTTCTCCATACCATCAAGCTCAATGGTCTTGTTGTCTCAGCCCCAAAAGTTAAACTTTTCCAAACTAATGTTCGATTCTTAGGTTTTGATATAAGACATGGTGTCATCAAACCCATAGATAGAGCCATTCCTTTTGCAGACAAATTTCCAGATGAAATCCTAGAAAAAACCCAACTTCAGAGGTTCCTAGGATCCCTCAATTACATTTCTGACTTCTATCAAAATCTGAGACAGCAATGCGAGCCTCTCTTTGATAGACTTTGGACCAATCCTCCTCCTTGGACCCCCACTCATACATTGGTTGTCCAACAAATCAAGAAATATGTCAAGACACTCCCTTGTCTATGAATCCCCTCAGAAAATTCCTTCAAGGTCGTCTAGACAGATGCCTCTAACATTGGTTATGGTGGCATTCTCCTTCAGCGTGTTAGTCCCACTTCCCCAGAACAGATTGTCTATTTTCATTTCGGAATTTGGACTCCCACTCAGTTAAATTATAGTACTATTAAAAAAGAGATTTTATCTATAGTACTATGCATTTCAAAATTTCAAAGTGATCTTTTGAATCAAAAGTTTTTAATCAGGATTGATTGTAAATCTGCAAAACATGTTTTAGAAAAAGATGTTCAAAACATTGCATCAAAACAAATTTTTGCACGACGGCAAGCCATCCTTTCAATTTTTGATTTTGATTTTGATATTGAATTCATAGCCGGAACTTAGAACAGTATCCTTGACTTCCTAACTCGTGAATTTTTGTAGAAGCCAATCCAAAATGTCCGGGAAGAAACCTGTACAACCCCAACCTCCACGATTGCCTATATAGCAAACCACTAGAAGTACTAGTCAGGCATAGAACCCTGGCCCTTTAATACCTTTTTCTTCCAGTCTAGCAAAAGCCTTACTTGTGTCACCATCTGTTGTTGCCATATATTTGCCTCCGATTCGGTTTTTAAAACCATGCTTGACACTCCTGTATATTTTATACTCATTATGTGTTAAATATAGATATCCTTAGAAAAATGTAGACATTTGATGTCCTAAATACCAAAAATAACATTATATATAGTAGACAAGCTACCACTGATTAGCTAAACTAAGATCAGTAATTATATGTAATTACAAATAAAATATGTTTTTATCTATAAAAGTTATGTTTTTCTTTTATTTTGTATATAATTATGATAGTTATTAATATTAAATATGAATTTAATAATTATGATAGTTATAAATGAAAATATAAAATTAGGCTTAAAATAATAAAAATATTCACGAATTTTTTGTCACTAGTAGTGGAATAATAATATTTGGTGATGAAATATTTTGTCACTAATAATAAATTAAAAAAATTGGTTTTGGTGACAAAATATTTCGTTGCTAAATAGGACAAAATTTAAAAAAAAAAAAAAAAAGGTTTTGGCGATGAAATATTTTGTGGCCAAATATCGTAGAACTAAAAAATAAATTAAAGAATTTGGTTTTGGTGATGAAATATTTTGTTGCCATATATAGCCAAATTAAAAAAAAAAAAAAAATGGTTCTGGTGACGAAATTTTTCGTTGCCAAATATAATTTAATAAATTAAAATGAAATAATACATTTGGCGGCAAAATAGTTTTGTCGCTAAATAATGTATTTAGCAAGGAAAACATTTGGTGATGAAACCAAAAGTTAAAAAAAAAAAAAAAAAAAGTCTGGCATTTTGGCGTGAAATAATACATTTGGCGACAAAATAGTTTCGTCTCTGAATAATGTATTTAGTGAAGAAAACATTAGGCGACAAAATGGTTTCATCGCCAAAAGTTTTATAAAAAAAAAATAGTTTGACCTTTTGGCGAAGAAATTTTTCGTCACCAGGACTTTTGACGACGGGGTATGATTTTGTCTCCAGAAAACATATTTCGTCGTCAAAAGTCATAGGTGATGAAAAATAGGATTTTTGGTGACGAAAAATTTCATCGCCAAAAATACATTTTGTTGTAGTGAAATTGTTACATATTATAATTGTGTTTTTAAATGGAACTAGTAAATATATAATTATGAGAATCATTAATAGACCATAGATATTAAATGGAATTAGATTTATCAACTTTTATATGACTTGTGTATGGCACCGAGATCCCAAAGCCCATACCGGCCTTGAGCCCAGGCCCATACAGGCCCTGGGCCCAGGCCCATACCGGCCTTGGGCGCAGGCCCAGCGGAAAGGTCCAGTTACCCTACGCCCTTCTTGAAACTACCTTAGTGTAAAAACAAGTTTTGGGTTTCGAATTCTAAGAGGTGATCAGTTAAACTTTCCCGGGCAAGCATATGAGCCATGTCCGAGAAAATCATGATGTGCACGGGAAACTGAGTTGCCGAACATAATCGATCAAGCTGGAACCAAGTTCCAAGGCCATAAATGTTGCACCGTCCTCTCACCTAAACATCCACTTTAACCAGATAATATTGGACCTTCAGTAGCACTAACGGTGGTTGTAATCATAATCTCCCCACTAACCTTGGCTATAAATAGAAGAAATTTGGGAGAAGAAGGGGTTCAGAAAAACTGAGAGAAAATAGCCAAGTGAGAAAGAATAAACTGAGTGTTGCTTTGAGTCTCTCTGTCGAGAACGATCCAGAGTAGGAAATCCTCAAGCCCACTACAAATAAATTGTGAGTCCAAGTAATTTAAGGCCCAGAAGTCTCATACTTGGTTCCTACATATATATATATATATATATATATATTACGATCAAAGAATTACAAAGGCCATGGCCATTTTCCCTTATTAAGATCAACCTCCTTGGTTCGATTGGTATTATTTTTGTATTTATAAATTCAAAAGTTACAATAGAGAAAGAGGGATTTTAATCTTTGATATTTCAATTAAAAATAGTAGGGATTGGTTAAACTACAAAACTCGTAGCAAGTATGATTGGTACCATGGTAGGAGGTAAAGTTTTAGCTTTTGGGATAAAAAGTCTTGTATGCCCAAAGTGCTTATGCCTACATTAAAGTTCCACAAACCCAGGCCAACCCAATTAGGTCTAACCCAAGATTGTGGTACTGAAATGGCCCTTTGACACCTCATTAAGCTCAAACTTGTCAAGTCATGTAAGGGCCATAGTGGCAGAGCTATGAGCCGTGGGCAACCTACATCAAATTATATCTAGAGAGACATACTTGGAAGTTAATGGCCAATCTCTGTTGCATACAAAGTAGTGCCTATAGATCAACACTTAGATCATATTTTCATTTATTACTCTTCACCAACTATGGTTTTGCAATGAATATATCCTTTTGTTCCTTAAACACTATAAGTCATTACTAAAAAAATCACTTAATTGCTGGGAACTGTATAAGCAGCGAAACCAATTTGGTCTCTAAAGGTCACTAATAGCAACGAAATAAGTTGTCGCTAAATCAAAACACTTAAACGCAAGGGTTTGGTCACTCTTATTTTTCGGCCAAAACCTACTTTCACTCTCTCCCCCTCACTTTCTCATCTTTTACTCTCCCATATTTCATTGAAATTGCCCCTAGACATCGGTGCCACATCGCCTCCCTTTACTACCACTAAGCTTTGATCTCCTCCCCTTTCAATCCGACCACTTCACACACACTCTCTCTCTTCCCCGTACTCTTTTGCCCTTCACTCTCTCTCACCTCTGCCGCCACTGCCAATAGTTCTACCCATACCCACTGACGACACCACCACCTCCCTCCTACCTTCACCGATCTTCGATTCCCTCACAATCCCACCTCACACACTCTCTCTCTCTCCCCTCTGTAAGAGACCACCAAAAGGTGCCCCTCAAAAGAGAGAGAGAGAGATTTTTGGAGTGTTTTTTAGGGTACCTCTCTTTTTGAGTAAGTGGTGTGGAGTCTCCACTTATTTTTTTAATACAAAAATATAAGAAAAAACTAAAAAAATACTTGACTGAATTGTTCCTCTATCATTGATTGAAATAAAAAAGTACATATTTGAATGGGAAGGTGTTAGGCACCCATTCTGCTCAGACAAAGTCCGGTCTTCTAGACTTTTGTGACCAATGTACCCCTTTTATGTATGAGATGAATGATATGTTGCACATGTGACATAAACTAAATCACGCAAATTTATTTATGAATGTATCATCTTCTTTGTAAAAAAAAAAATCAAATCTATTGTTGTGATAAAAAAATTGAATTGGTTTTAAAAAAAAATCATATCTGTTTTTATGAACTTAAAAAAAATGATTTTAGTTTTGTAAAAGATCAGATCTGTGTTCATTAAATAAAACAAAATCTTTTGAGTTGAAAAAAATTCTCAGATCTGTTTTTGGAAACTTAGAAAAAAAATGGTTTTAGTTTTGTAAAAGATCAGATCTATTTTGTGATAATAAAAAAAATTAAATCTGTGTATTTATAAAATCAAATCTGTTTTTATATGTGTAAAGAAAATATGAAAAAGAGTTTTTTTTATAAAGAGGATTTCATTCATGAAATAAATTTATGCTACATGTATTAAGAAAAAAACAAACACAACCACTCGTGATCTTTTTCTTTATTTCAAAATCTGCTATGTTAAAAAAATTAGATATGTATCTAAGGAAGATACAAATCAGCTTTTGATTTAAAAAAAATTCAGATTTGTATCTAAGGAAGATAGAGATCCACTTTTATTTTGAGAAAAATTTAGATCTACCTCTAAGGAAGATACATATCTGTTTTGATTTAGGAAAATTCAAATCTGCATCTAATGAAGATGCAGATTCGTTTTTAATTTGAAAAATTCAGATCTGCATCTAATGAAGATGCAGATCCATTTTTATTTTTGAAAAATTCAGATCTACATCTAATGAAGATGCAGATCCGTTTTTATTTTTAAAAATTTCAGATCTACATCTAAGGAAGATGCAGATCAATTTTTATTTAAAAAAATTCAAATCTACATCTAATGAAGATGTAGATCCGTTTTTATTTAAAAAATTCAGATCTACATCTAATGAATATGTAGATCCATTTTTATTTTTAAAAAAATCAGATCTACATCTAAGGAAGATGCAGATCCTTTTTTATTTAAAAAAAATTCAGATCTACATCTAATGAAGATGTAGATCTGTTTTTAATTTAAGAAAAAGAAGCAATAGCATGCAGATTTTGAAACTAAGGAAGAGATGACAACAATAATAAGAGAATCAAGAACATGCTTTAACAATATAAATTAATAATTCATGTTATGGATACTTGAAACAACTAATTTAAAAAAAAAAAAAAAAAAAAAAAAAAAAAAAAAAAAAACAAAAAAAACAAAAAAAACATACAAACAAGCATCATCACTACAAGAGAAGCATAAAGAAAAGAAAAAGGTAATCGGAAACAACCTCTTGCATGGAGCACTTCTTCTTCTTGAGAGGATGTTTTAGGGTTCAAAGAAATTTATGCAATTATCTTTGAAACCTTAAAACCCTAGTTTAAGAGAGAATACCAAAAAAAAGGAGGGTAAGAAATATGAGAAATTTGAGAGGGTGGAAAAGTGTCTAAGAGCATAATAGTGTGTCAAAAGGGGTCCCTGAATGTTGGGAGGCATCCCCTATTTATAGAGGTGTCAGTTGCTTAGAAAATAAGCTAGTTTTGCTTAAAAATGAAGTCCAATCAGCTTAAAAAATTAGCAAAAAACGTATGGGGGAAAATCCTAAAATAAGAGAGATTTGGATAAGAGTAAGCTGATTTTTCATATCAGAACCAGTTTCAGTATTTTGATTATATCTCTTTACTATTAAGCTGAAATTTTTAGAGCTGAAGGGAAATTCGATTCTCTACAACTTTGCCAGAAATATCCTAGTCTGAATTTCGAGTTCTACTATGCCAAAAGTAACTTAGAACGTGAATCTAAAATCTGCTACTAGATTAACACGTTTTTGAAGTGTTTTCCAACTCTAAAACTGCATTTGGATGAATTTCAGAGTTATTTTTCATGATGAACCTCATTCCAAAGTGATAATTATGACTTTTAAAATAATTATTTTGAATATAATTACCCAAAAGCCTAATTATTCACAGTCTTTAAATATTATCAGTTTATTCGTTTTAATCTCATGCAACAAATCTCACTTTAAGAAAAATACTCCACCATCACATAAATTCATTTAATTAATTTTAATCATTAACCAATCAAAATTAATTTCAATTAATCACACGTGATCGGCTTCACCCCACACAATGCACGCAGACCGTGAAAAGTTGATCTTGTGATATCTTTCAATCTGATGGTCTAATTTAGAAACCGGACATACCATTATGATCGTTAAAATCTCAAGATTATTTTTATGATATGCAATGAATGATTTAATGTATGTAATACAATCATGATATTTGGGCTACATAGATGGTCACTCCAATCATCTTGCTTGATTAAATCATGGGTGCAAAATTGAGTGTTTACACCCTCACTTCATCCGATCATTTCTCTCTCTCCACTCCATCATCACCACTGCCTCCCTCGATAGCCAACATGATCGTCCCCAATCTCCTCTTCTCTCTTAGTTGCCTCACCTTTGAAGCTTCGATGGTATTTTCTCTCCCTCTTTTTTTTTTTTTTTTAATTATTATTTTAGTTTTCTTAATTTTTCTGGTTACTTCTTCTTCTTTTTTTCCTTTTCCAAGCTCCGATGGTTTTTTTGTTTTTTTTTTTCAAGATTTTTTTTTTTAATTTGCTAAAAATGGAAAAGCTACTTTTTTGTTTTTAAATTTTTGTGGGTAATCTAAAATGGGTTTTGAATGGTATGATGTTGCAAATTAAACTTGGTTTAGAAATGACCATTACTAATGTTTGTGGATAATCTTTGTGGGTATTAAACGGTATAATGTTAGTTTCTATAGTCAATGATCTTTTACTTTTTTATTTTTCACATGTTGTCCCAAATTTGATTTGTATTATGGCTTTGGGTTTTGTATTTTTGCAGTTTTTGAATACCCATCTTAGCACAACTTGAATTAAATTGGCTAGTAAAGCTTAGTATTTCAACAAAGGTATATAGTAAATGTTGAGTTAAACTTGTTTAATTAATTATTATTTTTTAATACTTGTAAGCATTTTATATTGTAAGCTTTCTATATTATTTTGTTGATAATTTGTATTGTGGTAGGTTGTTTAGTTGGAGCAAGTGGGTGGCTTGCATGGTGTTATAATGTGGTTTATATTGATATTGTCGAGTTATATTAGTTTGATTATTTTAATTTTTTTTTTTTAATTTGTAAGCATTTTATATTGTTTGTTGATGATTGGTATTGTGGTGGGTTGTTAATTTGCAGCAAGCAGATGAGTTGCATGGTATTATAAGGTGGTATAAATTGATATTGAGAGTATTTATTATCTTTAGAAATTACAAATGAATATTATTGAATAACTTTTGTATGATTATTTTAATTTTTTTTCATTACTTATAAGCATTCTATATTGTGATGTTAATGATTGGTATTGTGGTGGGTTGTTGAGTTAGACCAAACAGGTGACTTGCTTGGTGTTATGAGATGATTTAAATTAATATTAGGAGTGTTTATTATTTTTAGAAATGTTGTATAAATATTTTTCAGTTATTTTTGTTTGATTATTTTAAATTTTTTTTTTTGTTCTATACTTGTAAGGATTATATATTGTTTTGTTGATGATTGGTATTGTGGTTTGTTGTTGAGTTAAAGCAACCGGATGGCTTGCATGGTGTTATGAAATGGTTTAAATTGATATTAGGAGCATTGATTGTTTTGTGTACATTTGTTTAAGTATTAAGGTATATATTGATTTGAGTACGAAAAGTATTAACCAATTCTTAAACTTTTGATTATCTTTATACTTAAAATAAAATATTTTGGTACTTATAAAAAAAAAAAAAAATGCATAAATGCACTTTTGGTCCTTACATTTTGGGCTGTTTCTCGATTTGGTCCCTAAATTGATTTTGCTCCCAAGTGAATCCTGTCTTTTTCATAATCGTTTTTAAAATGGTCCCTGCCGTCAACCCAGTTACGGAAAATGCTGAAATGGCAAACGAAATGCACTGTTTGTTGATGTGGCTAATAAAATAATAAAAAATATATATTTAACATTTTTTAAATGCCATGTCAGCATTAAATAAATAAATAAATAAAGCTAGCTAAGAAATTTTTTTTTAAAAAGTAAATTAATTTTTTTTTTAAAAAAAAACCTAAAATCTAATTTACACTAAAATCATTTCTTAAAAAAATAAAAATTCATAATTGTTTTAATTCTTTTTGCTTTTGTTTTTGGTTAACCTCATCAGCTTAAAAAAAATCTTCTACACTCTCTACCACTAATCTCAAACTCCCTCTCTCTCTCTCTCTTCACCCTACCCTCTCTACCATTAAGCACACAAGCTCAGCCTTCTTCTCCATCAAGCGTCGAAGCTCACAAACTCACAAGTAGACCATGTCTCGTAATGGGTGACCCCAGCTCAGTCGCACCAAAAGTTTGACGCGACGAGCCTCTACTTCGGATTTTGGCTGAAGGGAGGATGAGAGGTATCTTGAGTCTCTGCCATCCTTTCCCTGACTGAGCCATCTTAAGTTTCGGAGGGACAGAACGCTTCTGAGAAGGATGTGATCTTTTCATCCCCACTTCTACTTCAAATGTGTCACACTATAAGTTTTGGCTATGCTGATAAGGAAGACTTTGAGCACAGCTTGAGGGTTGAAACTTTAGGAAGGTTAAAGAGTCTTTACGCGAAGGGAATACCCTCTCATTTGGCTTCTTATATGGAAGGTGAATTCAGTGGCATTTAATCCGTACATATCTCCAAGAAGATTTGCAAATAAGGTAGCATCTGTTCAACTCCCTAATGTCATTTGTAACTGTCAAATTTGATTGGCCTCGTAAAGGAAATTTATTAAAGTCGCGCCTCGTACACTAAAACGATAGGAGCGCATCGTGTGTAAATCTAAAAGAATGTCTCGTAATCCAACGCATTTCCTAAGCAGATGAAGAGACACCAATATTAATGAAGGGTAGAGCTAAACGAATCGTAATAAAGGCTTGGCATCACCAAAACCCTCTTCTCCGACCAAGAGGTCAGACAGTAGGATTTTGAGGGGCTATTGTGGGGCCCAATAATTTGTGACCCTGGCCCATTTTTATATTGGGACCCAAGGTCTGAGCCAAGGAAAGGTATAGCCAAGGATGTGTAATAAAAAGTCCAAATAGTCTTGAAACATAGCCGAGGATGATTTTGTCCTTGGCATATCCGAGGCCCCCCTAGAAGAAAGGGCAAAAACGGTATAAGAATAATTTGGGGAAAAAAATCTAAAATATCTATATCAATAGAGAAGGAGACGCTGGATAGTATAACGACCAAGGAAAAAGGGAAAGCTGTCATTACTGCCATTCAATACTCTGCACCTGGCAGAGTTATGCTCTTCAACTTTTACAACCACCCCCAACCACTCTAGATATGGGTTGACAGGACAAGTCTTAAGTCTTAGGAAATTGAGCTTACATGTAGACGCTGGTAAGAAGATAAATGCCCATATAAAAGGATAAGAGAGGCAGGAGAAGAAGGGGGGGGGGGGGACAACTCGTCCTCCCACCTATGGTGTCTTAGGAACAAGGAGAATAAGAAGAGCATAGAACTCCCCAGACTCCTCGGACGAGATTCACTGACCGAAGCCAACCCGAACTACCGTCCAGTGACCAAGACCTACCCTTTCAAATCCACGCTCTACAAATGATATTGTTTGGACCCTCTTTACGTACGAGCCCAACATTATTTTGAGGTCGTTACAAATTGAGTCTTTACATATATAATATATAAATTATTGAAGGACAAAATGAATAAAAACTCTTAATTTTAAAACTATATAGCAGAAGCACATTACTTATTATTTCCTTGATATATATATATATATATATATATATATATATATATATCATTACAATGGTAAGCAATGACGCAAACTCTGTGGAATTATTGAACTGCGTAATTCTTATGTTGCATATAATAATCCATTCAACGTTAATATATGAATCGTGGTCATGGTCATGACTCAAGAGTCAAGATGTCACCTAACTATTTGAAACTTTTTTATTTTTATTTTTTATATATATTTTTTATGAGCTAACTATTTGTACTTGTACAGTTGTACACGGTATCGTAGAGGCAGCAAATTATATTTTCAACACAATAAGTAATCCACTGTATCCCAATTCTTTTTATATATGATTACTAATCCGTTTTAAGCAGACATTTTGACTATCTCTTCTTCTTCTTTTTTTTTTTTTTTTTTTTTTGAAAGCCCATACATTTTGACTGGGTAGGTAAAGTTGTTTTTGTATAAAACTCGTTGCAAATGAGTTTTGTTTCGTGTGCTGTGAGCCTGTGACGTTTGTAATTGAAAAAGAACATTCAACCTTGTTCTCTTAATTGGGTTTCCGTCCATGAGTTCAACTTTTGCAAGATTTCTTTTTTCAAATATAATTTTTTTAATAATAAATAGAACCAATTTTAAATCTATAATGTCAATTTCATAATAATTGCTCTTAATCGATATATCAAAATATTCATTAAATTTTCTAAAAACAAATTTTTATCATAGTCCTTTATTCAATAATAAATAACTTTATCATTTAACTAATTGAAATTTTGAACCTTGAAAAATATGATTGCATATATTTTGGGTATATATCATTAATTGCAATTTAAAGTGAATGAATATAACAAATTAGATGTAATTTTAAGTAGAGGAAAGTCTATATGCTCTAGAAAAATAACTTTCCAAGTAAGAATATTCATTACGCACGTTTTAGTAATGTGGTATTATAAAAGGACTAAAAAGTCTATGATCAAGAAAATAAACCACCTAAATTCTGAAAATTTGAAAATTATATAAAAGTAATGCAAATTGAACCTATATTTTTGCTTACATCGATCAAATGTTCTTTTCTTTCACCCTAAATCGCAGCCTCAAGCCCCTCAACACCTCTTCCTCTAAAGTAAAGGTTTACTCTAATAGGCCATGAAAGAAAGAAAAAAAAATCCATTAAATAAGGTAATAAACATGTATTCTTTCCTTTTATTTTTTATTTTTTTAGACAAACAATAGAACTTTTATATTTGTTTTCAAAAATGAAAAAAGTGAGATTATTTGTTAGCGGCTGATATTGAAGGGTGTATTTGGATTAGTTTATCTTTATTGGTTAAAAATATATGTTGTGTTTGATATAATTTAATTTGTCAAATCGATGTGATTGTCAGTGTATCAATGACCTTTGTTAGAGCATTCCCATCAATAATGTTAAAAAATTTAGCACTTAGAGCACTAGCATTGAAAAATGCTATGCTATACTACTATACCATCTCAAAAAATCACTTTATTACTTATACCATCCGATTTTACAATACCTCCTACATCCAAAAACTCTATTTTTATTAAAATATTATTTTTTTAATCTTTCTTTATCATTTATTTCTAACCGTTTTTTTGTGATTGAATCACATTTTCCTGGGCTTTCCCAACATTCTTTTTTTTTTTTTTTTTTTTCCTCTCTTTCTTCCTTAACCTCTGGCACTGGTTCAACACACAAATTTCTCCCTTAACCTCTGGCACAAATTTCTCCCATGATGCACCGATCAACCAATCCAAACCCATCACACACACACACACACACAGCTCTGGTTTTTCTCCCTTACACCTCTGGGCACAAATTCAACCCATGATGCACGATCAACCAATCCCAAACCCATCACACAACACACACACACACACACACACACACCGAGCCACACACAAACCACACCGATGGGAGCAACGGCCATACACCGATCGGAGCAAATGGCAATCAGAGAGAGGAAAGATCAACCCACACACACACACACACACCGAGCCACACACAAACCACACCGATCGGAGCAACGGCCATACACCGATCGGAGCAAACGGCAATCAGAGAGAGGAAAGATCAACCCAAATCCAAAACCCAAAACCCATAACCCACGACTCACCATGCCGATCCACCACTTGACCCATGATACACCGATCGGAGCAAACCAGACCCACATCGGAACAAACCCATCGAACCCATCAGAGCAAACGGCAATCAGAGAGAGGAAAGATCAACTCAAATCCAAAACCCATAAACCATAACCCACGGCCCACCATGCCGATCCACCACTTGACCCCTGATACACCGATCGGAGCAAACCAGACCCACATTGGAACAAACCCATCGAACCCATCGGAGCAAACGACAATCAGAGAGAGGAAAGGGAGACGGAGAATGAGAGAGACTAGCACAGTTGAGAGACTTGGGAGAGTGGAGCTCAGCAGAATATAATATGTTTATATGTTTTAGAATAGTGCTACAGTACTATTCTAAAGTTAGAATAGTACTGTAGCACTATTGCAAAAAATTTTGCAATAGTGAGCTTTACCATTCTTTGATGCAACCGGTTTTAAGCCTTAAAATGTTAAATTGCCCTTAGATTTAGCATTAGCATTTTTCAATGCTAATGCTCTTACCATCTTAAAAATTAATTTTATAACATATAACACATCATTTTACAATATCACTTCCATCCAAACTTTTTTCTTTAACATTCTATTTAAATATAATTTCTTTATTATTTTTTATTTTTCCTCTCTCTCCCTCCTTTGTCTCTCTGTTTCTCAACCCAATTATTCTCAGCACCGCCGGCCACCGCATCCACTCACCCACCCATATCCCAACCACCACATCCCCCCACCATCACCGCCACTAGCAATCGGACCAAATCACCACCAACCATAGTAAGAAAAAAGGAAAAAAAAAAACCCACAAACCATGGCCAAATCGAACCACAACCCACAACCAAAAAAAACCCACAAAACCAAATCAACCAAATCGGACCACTACTCCTTCGATCCACGCTCCGATCCGTGCTCCATGGTTGACCACCAAGCTCCGTCTGAACATCAACGCTACCAAACCCAGATTGATTACCCTCTCCATAGTAATCCAACAAAGTCTCACCATCTCCATAGTAATCCAACAAAGAAATAACAAAAAGAAACAAAACCCAAAATGATTATCGGAGTCCGGTGAACGCCGAGCCGGAGCTTAATGAAACCCATTGACGGCCTGGAATGCCGCTTCATCATCTCGGCATGGATTTCCGCCTCCGAAATCTTCAACAAATCGGAAGGCCGGAGATCAGAGTCACCAGAGTCAAATCACAAACCTATATTTGAAGAAATTTCTCATCGGAGTCTCAGATTCTTGCTCAGTGAGAAGCAGAGGGAAATAGAGAAGATAGAGAGAGTGAGAGTGAGAAAGGAGTCTTGAGTTTCAGTTTGAGGAGAGAGAGAATTAAAAGTATTAAAAAATGATAGCATAGTGCTACAGTGCGATCTTATTTTTGAGAGCGCACTGTAGCAATATTGCAAAATTTTTAGCAAATGCAATCTTTGTTGGAGTTGGAGCATGTTTTTGGGTTAGAAATGCTAAAAAAAAAAAAAAAAAAGCATCTTTTAGCATGTGTAATGCATGATAAGAATACTCTTAGAGAATTCTCATCAGCTCTCTTAAAAAAAATGTCATTTTAACACATCAAAAACCCACTTTATCATTTTAGAATATCATTTTACAACATATCATTTATCAGATGTTCTATACTTCAATTTTATATATTAAAATAATATTTCCTACACATTAAAATAATATATTTATCCAAAACACAGCAAAAATACAAATGCACAGTCCAGTCACCACCGGGTCCAACAGCCACCACTACAACCACCGCCACAACAACAACCACCGCCACAACAACCACAATCATCGGATCGTCCAACAAATTTGAAATCCAAAAACCTCAACCAAAAAAAAAAAAAAACTCAAAATCTTCAACAGAACCCAAACCCAACAGATCAATCAATGACCAAACTCAACCAACCATCGGCAATGAGATTGGCGGCAAGAGCTGTGGAGGACGACGAGCAAAGAACGGCGACTGTGGATGACGACGAGCAAAGATCGGCGACCACCCCTGGGCGAGCAGAGCTTCAGATCGGCGAGTAGAGGTTCAGATTGGCGAGCTTCAATCGGCGAGCAGAGGTTCAGAGCGGAATCGCCTTCTCAGGGAAAAAAAAAAAGAGAGAGAGAGAGAAAGAGGCGCCAAGACGGAAAGATAAAGAAAATGAATCTGAGATCGGAATCGCCTTCTCAGGAAAAAAAAAAAAAAAAAAAAAAAAAAAAAAAGAGAAAGAGGCGTAGAGATGGCGAGATGGAGAGGAGAGACGGAGACCAGAGAGCAGAGAAAGAGAGAGAACTGTGCTGCGAAGAGAGAGAAGAGAATAAAATAAGGAAAAAAATTTATAGCACATGAGTCCTCACCGTCTCATATTTGAGACGGTACTGTAGCGGTGTGCCAAATTTTTTGGCATTTGGCACACCTCATGAGGGTCTATTTTTGTTGTTTGGTGTGCCAAATGCCAAATATTTGGCATTTGGCACACCTGATGATAGTGCTCTTAGAGCATCTCCATCCGATTTTCATATCTCATCTTATTTTACCATCCCAAAAAATTACTTTATCCATTATACCATACCATTTTACAATACCTCAGCATTCCAAACTTTTATTTTCCTATTCTACTCATTAAAATAATATATCTACACAATAAAATAATATTTCTACATAATCAAATAATATATCCTCCAATCACCGTGATTTATTCTTTCTTTCTCATTCTTTATATTCAACAACCACAAATTTTACAGAAAACACCATCACCACATGCCCACCACCGCCCACCACCGCTACACTACACAAACCTGGCACCACCACCACTAGCAACAACCCATAATCTACCATAAAAAAAAAAAAAAAAAAAAAAAAATAATCCAGACCATCAAAAACCAAACACCAAACACCAATCACCCAAACACCACAGCCCAACGCCGATCACCCAAACACCACACCGATCACCCAAAAAAAAAAACCACCTGCAGAAATCCACAGCCCAACGCCAATCACCCACGGTGATCCGAACCCATGCATCCCATTGCAAACCCACAGCCCAAACACTGATCACCCACGCCGATCCCCCTTTTTCTTGCAGAAAGAGAAAAGAAACACAAACACAAAAACTCAAACATGGATCAAAACCCACCTAGTAAATTGCTTTGATTTTGATCTTGATTTGATTTGAGAGATCGACGGAGCTTCGTTTGAGATTTTGCAAACAAAATTTTAATCCAAACCCACAAACCCTTGAAAACCCACTCCCACACAAAGGGATCGGAGATGAGTGAATAAGTAAAGGGATCAGAGCACCGATGCCTCGTTGGAATAACTATTGGAGAGAGAGGGTCATCGAAGAGAGAAGCATCTAAGTTATCGAAGAGAGAGGGGCATTGGAGAAAGCCTTGGGTCTGAAGAGAGCAGAGAGCAAATGAGAAAGAGAGAAGGAAGAGAGAGAGAAAAGAAGAAAAATAATTAGAGAGGAGAGAGAAATTCCCGGGTTAAAAAGTATTAAATTTTTTTTTTTTATATATACCATTCAGCTACAGTACCATCTTACATTTAAGATGGTACTGTAGCTATATGTCAAAAAAAATTTTAGCCTTTTCCAATATGGCCTTCTCGTTGCTGCCCTTTTTTGGGCCTGTATGCCAAATGTACCTTACAATTGGCATATGATAAGCCCACTGCAGATGCTCTTAGGCATTGGTGTCCTTGTTTATGATTTTTTTTTTTTTTTTTTTTTAAATTTTAGAAACAAACACACACAGGGGAAAGGGAAAAGAGTTCTAACTTCTAACACAAAAACACACCACAACTCCATTCAAAAGCCATGATAACTTTTATGGGAGGGTGGGGCAAGTTATATACATACAACACACTCTCTTAAGCAATGTGAGACAATTACCCTTTTTTTTTTTTTTTTTTGAAAAACAAACACACACAAGGGAGAGGGAAAGGGGTTCTAATATAAAAGCACACCACAACTTTACTCAAAATCCATGGTAACTTTTAAGGGAGGGTGGGACAAACCTTCTTTATGATCTTAATTTGGTTATTTGACTTCTTTTCTTCAAGGAATGTGGTTTGGTGATGCGTCAATTAAGAGAAATTTTAATAATCAATGTGGTTATTGGAGATAATGCTAGCAACAGTAAGTAAGTAAAAATAAATGACTATGTTCTAAATGAGATTCTAATTTCTAAGTTATCGAGTACCAGGAGTCTAAGTAGATCAAAGTTATGCTAAAACAGTGTGCTGACATGGTAAATCGATGCCAAATTGAATAGATCATTGGAAAACATGAAAGAAAGATCGATTGATGATAAGGAAATAAGGATATACCGTGCTAACAACTAAGAACTTAGATTAAGGGTTCGTTTGGATATAGCTGAAAGCTGAAAAACTAAAAACTAAAAACTGAAAACCGAAAATATTGTAGCAAAGTAATTTTTAAATGTGTGAATAGTACCCTGAGACTCATTTTTAATGAAAAAGTTACTGAAAAGTGAAGTTTGTGGGTCTTGTGAACAGTGCACGGGACCCACTGGTGTGCACTGTTCATGGGAAAAGTCAACAATCACTACTTGGAAAAAAAAAAAAAAAACAAACAAACGTAGATGCAGACGCAGACACAGACGTGGGAAGCGCAAAACGCGCTTCCCAAATGCACACCAAATTCAATGAAACTACAATATAATCAAGACTAACTAAGAACTTAGATTAAGGGTTCATTTGGATATAACTGATAGCTGAAAGCTGAAAACTAAAAACTAAAAACTGAAAACACTGTAGCAAAGTTATTTTTAAATGTGTGAATAGCACCGTGAGACTCATTTTTAACGAAAAAGTTGCTGAAAAGTGAAGTTTGTGGGTCTTGTGAACAGTGCACGAGACCCACTGATGTGCACAGTTCAAGGGAAAAGTGAACAATCACTACTTGGAAAAAAAAAAAAAAAACAAACAAACAAACGCAGATGCAAACGTGGGAAGCGCAAAACGCGCTTCCCAAACGCACACAAAATTCAATGAAACTACAATATAATCAAGAGTAACAATGTATTCAATAAAAAAATAAAAAGAGAGTAACAATGGGAAAAAATAAAAAGTAAACTACTTATATGCATGATCACCTTTATGAATCTTACTAACTAAAGCTTAATTTGGGAATTCATAAGAGAATAGAATAAAATGGAATTGGAATATATTTAAGTAAGGGAAAGAAATGAAAAAGAAAGAAATAGAATAGAATTAAGTAATTTTGTTTAGATGTTTTAAAATAAAGGAATGAAAAATAATAAAAATGAAAGGAATGTAAGTAACCTTGTTTGGAAGTAAAATAGAGGCAGGGCCGGCCCTTCCACTGGGCCAATTAGGCAATTGCCTAAGACCCCCAAGTGGAAGAGGGGCCCTAAAATTTTAGAAAAGAAGGGGTAGTAGGGGAAAAAAAATAGTTTTAGATGAATTGAAAATATCCGGCACATCCATTTAACCAAAAAAACAAAAATTTTGACAGATTCGATTAAACATTGGTTCTAAACAAAATCATTGCCTAAAAATAACATTATTATCCTTTAGACAAACCAAAAATCAACAATATAAATTACAAATCCGGTCTAAGAAATTAACCACAAAACAATTACAAATCAAAACAAATAAAACAACTCAAATCCCTAAATTTTTTACCGTTCCCTCTGCTTCTCTCTGCTCTCCGCCTCTCTCATTCTTTCTCTAATTCTCTCCACTGTTTTTGGCTGCCTAGCTCAACTACTCAAGCAATCCTCCTTTGCCTCTCTCAACTGCCTAAGCAAGCTTTCTCCGCCTCTCTCATTCTTTCTCTGATTCTCTACTCTCTGCCTCTCTCAATTGCTCTAGGTTTTGAGTTTTTTGATACGGTACGTATCAAGTGTAATTTATTTGGGCGCTTGGCTTTCTATTCATTTTATTGGGCTTGTTTTGTTTATATTGAGTTATGACTGCCTTTTGCCTAGACGTTTCACGTTTGTTTTGGCCTTCAAATTTTTTTTTTTTTTTAATAAAGCCTGCCTTTTTTTTCTTTTTTTTTTTGGGTTATAGATAGGATTTTTTTTTTTTTTTTTTTTTTTTTTTTTTTGTGGGTGGGTCTTATTAATAAGCCTTGTGTTATGGCTGTGCTTAAATTTTGTTATGCTTGTGCTTAAATTTTTTTTTTTTTTAATTTTAATCTTGTGTTTATATATATATTTTAGTTAGTGGTAATATATTGAATAAGTCTTTATTTATGCAGGTTGATATTATTAAAAACTTGTTATTATTCGGTTAAACTACAAAAATACTTTTTATATAAATCAGGTTTTATTTTTCATTTGCTCTACACACTTGAAAGTTATTTTTTATTTTAGTCTTTATAAATATATTGTTTGATTATAAATGATTACTAGAAAATATGTATTTGGATATGAAAAACTTAAAAAAAGAAAAAAAGAATAAAAACTAATTGAGTCTCAAAAAGGATCAATGGATAAATTTGTTATTAGTAATAAACAAAATATAACACAAAATTTAGATAAAAATATCACAAATGAGCAAAAAATTCACCAAAAAGAGTTAGAAGATAATGAAATTAATAAAATCATATCTAAGATCGACAATGTTCCAAGAAAGATTAAGTGGATTAGCTATATTATCGATTGAAAAGGAGATGTTAGAATAACTTAAATACAAAAATTTAATTGTTCAATTTGCATCTCAAAAGGCAAGAAAAATCAATTTTAAATGAAATATATTATAATATAAAAATATTAAAAAAATATTAATTTAATTAATATATAAGTATAAAAAAGGCCTCATTTTTAGTTCTCGCCTTAGGTCTCAAAATGTCTAGGGCTGGCCCTGCATGGAGGGTAATGAATGAAATCATTTTATGACAATATTATTATTAAACCTCTATTTTAAAATAAATGGTTAAATATATAGGGATATTTTGAGAGTTTTAGTTAAAAATTCATTAAAATCGAGGTTTTAAGGGAATTGAGAAGAATGAATGTTCCCTCCTACTCATTCCATTTTCTTCCACTTAAACTCTCAAATAAGAGAATGGATTTTCCATTCCCTCCATTAAAACTCTCAAACAAGAGAAGGGAACAATATTTTAAAATTATTCTTTTTATTCATTTTCACTCCATTCTCTCATCCCAAATAAGGGCTAAAAGAAAATGACAAGTACATACAATAACAAGAAAATGATTCTTTGTATAGGTAGTTTGGGGGTGTAGAGTTGTCTTCTTTAAAAATAAGTTATTGACTATTACTTTTCCCACGTGGCTTTCTCTTATTAAGCTTTGATGCCATATGTCATGCCCACTGGCATAGCTCGTAACTTCTGTAACTACTGAGTAGTTACAACCACTATTTTAGCTTAGGGGAGGGGCAAAATCAAAATGCAATAATAATAAAAAATACTAAAAATATTAATCAATATTACTAATAAAGTCATAAATAATGCTAATAGTTATTGATAGTCCCGATCATATGGGAAGAACAATGGACGACGATGACCCCGAGATTAGCCCAGCCCTTGGTAAACTACCTGGAGGAGATGAGGCCATCGTCCTTCAATCATGACGAAGCGTTACAAGGACAATAATGAACTTCCGTACCGTTGGAGATATATCTCTCCATTTAACACCCTACAGGGACGTTACAAATTCGGAAATGATACCACCATTAAGGCAAAACCAACGGCTAGAAGGAAGAAGAAAGCGCCTATATATACCCATTCTCGAGACCTGACAAAAAGGTACACGAACTCTAGTTCATAGTGATTGATATTCTAATATTGCTATTCTTATTCTAGCCATTCTAACTTTAGCATCGGAGGCTCTGTGGCAAGCACCACACCGGTGATCCACACTTCTTCCTTTCACCATCTATTTCCTCAAGGTTAGGTTGTCATAGGACAGCACCATTCTGGACGAGCATTCTGACTAACGATCTTGAGCATCATTAGTTATTAAAAAAATATATTAAAATTTAAACAAACATAAAATAAATAAACAATTGTAAAACAACAAATTCATAGTTACTAACAATTAAAGTAAGAGATTAATCTATATACACAAATTTTAGACATCTAATGATTCAATGTAATATTTTGAGAAAATAAATTTCCAACTTTCTTTCTTTGTTTCTCTAATTATTTAAATTTTAGATTTATGGCAAAAACTCAAAATTTGAAACTATAAAAAAAAAAAAAAAAAAAAAAAAGAAGAGATAGAGGTGAAATAAAAATGGATGCTTTGTTGCCTTAGTACCATACAAGACATTATTGGGATAATAGGCCCAGTAGTATGTATTAGGTTGGGAGCCTGGTTCGAGGACGCCTAATAGTCCAAGAATGGGTAAACGTTGTTATGGAGGTCGGCATTATTGAATAAAGAAAGGGGTCTGGTCATGATGGTCTAAGAAGGTGGTCTGTGTAATGGCCCCACCCCAACTGTGTAGATATTGTCCATTTTGGGGCCCATACCCCTCATGGTTTTGTTCTTCTCCAGGTTGCGCTGGGGAAAAGGCCTCTACACATTGAAGAGAGGTCATTCCTTATAAACACATTCCCACGTGCTTCCCTAGGCGATGTGGGATTCCATGGAATGCAAGGCCCCCTTTTTGGGTCACTACAATCCACCCCCCTCACGGGCACATGCGTCCTCAGGTGTGGGACCCACACTTCCAGTTAGGGCATGGCTCTGACTCCAAATAACATGTTCCACTATGAGCCTTTCCACATCTTGGACAAGTCTTATGTGCCTTCTTATTTGAATTAGGCACCCCTTGCTTCTTGAATGAACTTCCACTAGACCTTCCCTTAAGAAAATTACTCTGATTTGGCTTCCTCTCCTGGTCATTGGCCTTTGAGAGACGATTGCAATTTCTCTCTGCTATGAGAGCTCAATCTACCACCTCTGCATATGTTTCCAATTTGAACATGGAAACCGGTCCCTGAATTTCCTTCCTTAAACCCCTTTCAAAATGCCTAGCCTTCCTTGCTTCTGTGTCAACCATGTGTGGAGCAAAACGGGATAATTCAGCAAATTTCCACTCATACTCATACATTGATTGAGTACCTTGTGCTATGCGAATAAATTCAGCTTCCTTTTGCACCATCAGACTATCAGGAAAGTACCTCTTACGAAAGAGCTCAACAAAATGCTGCCAAGTTATAACTTCTCTTCCATGTGTCCTCTCTGTGGACTCCCACCATTCCAATGCATCACCTTTCAATACAAAAACAGCAAGGATAACTTGTTGCTCATCACTAACTTCCATAGCTCTAAAGAGCCTTTCTATCTCTTTAAGCCAGTTGTCAGCCTCTATTGGATCCTTTGTACCTTTGAAAGTAGGAGGGTCAAGCTTTCTAAATTTCTCCAAAGCACTAGTTGGATTGGTGGCTCCTACTTGATGGGGAGATTGTGATGCCCCAATTTGATTGATTGTGTGATATGTGTGGGTGTGTGATGAGTCCCACATCAGGTATTTACTGGGTAGATCTGGGTTTTATTAACAATTACAAGGAACCTTAATTGTGACTAGTCTTTTTGAGGTATAGCGCAGATGTGGCTAGCGCTTTTCCTTCGGTCGTTACGTATGGTATCAGAGCCAGCCCGGTAATCCCATGTGGGCTCAGAGACACTACCCCACAAGGTGGGCCCTAATGAGGACGTTGGGGATTTAAGTAAGGGAGATTGTGATGCCCCAATTTGATTGATTGTGTGATGTGTGTGGGTGTGTAATGAGTCCTATATCGTGTATTTACTGGGTTGAACTGGGCTTTATTAACAACTACAAGGAGCCTCAATTGTGACTAGTCCTTTTAAGGTATAGTGCAGATGTGACTAGCGCTTTTTCTTGGGTCGTTACAGTTAGAGGAGGGATACTACCTCGGCTGAGCGAAGCAAAGGTCAAAAGTTGTGGTTTGCCATCCAAAAGCATCGTTCCAGAAGATTTTGTTGATAAGGAAATACATCAAGAAAGCACAAGAAAATGGAAAGCTATGGAATATCTTAGAGATGGCTGCTACCACCGCATTGAATACTCTGTAACTAACTCTCTGACCGCATTAATGAGGAAGTGATATCTGAACAGTAATTTTCAGCCTTACAGCTACTACCAGAGACTTCAGGAAGGTATTGATGGGATAAGTAACAACACCAACAATCCAATCTACACATGGAGGGTAGAGATGAAAGAAGGAAGATGGTATAAAATAGAAATAAGACCTTGAGGAAAAGGGATCGGAGAATTAAGAGAAAAACACTGTAGAAACCAGAATTGTGCTTGTAACCAAATTCAAGAAATATATACAAGAACTGATCTTCTCAGATTGTGCCAAGGATGATTTTCTTTGGGTAAAACCAGTCTATCTTTACTTTATTGTGATTTGGATCCATTATAATTGTTACCTAACTCATTAGAGCCTAGTTTTCTAACCTACTATCTACAAATTCATTGTATTGGGCTCTTTGGGCCTATATCCTTTTACCTTTTGGGTTTAGGAACTAAATTATGTCCTTACAATTATTATCATCATCATCATCATCATCATCATCATCATCATCATTTTGTGTAAAGTTCGAGTTCCCCGTGCTTACCTGAAGTGAAAGAAAGGAATTTGGATAAGTGAAAAAAAAAAAAAAAAACTTGAATAATGGTCAAAGTGCACATAGGCTTTAACTTAAAAATAAATGTGATAGTTAGTGGTCATTTATTTTGGTGTTAGGCTAATTGATAAAAGTGGGAGTAGTTCTTTCGTAACATCACAAAATTTCACAATATTTTTACAATAAATTAAGGTATTAGTATATTGTAAGTCAAAATAAAATAAAATAAATTATTCTAAGATCCATCCCAACTAAAAACATGAGTATTGTAAAAATATTGCGAAATTTTGTTGTGTTTCTAAGGTTGTGTTTGGCTTTTTGTAAATTGAATTTCGAGTGTAAAATGAATGCAGGGGAAAATGAATTCCCGTAAGGAAAATGAAATCCGAGTGTTTGGTTCTACAATGGAAAATAGTTCGGAGAACAATTTTTGGTGTTTGGTAACATTCTGAAAATGCCATTTTCCTACAAATTTTTCACATTTTCTCAGCTTTCAAACTAATTTTATAACAGAAATTTTCAAAATATATACTTAACACAAACAAAAATAAAAATAAAAATAAAAACCTTTATTCACAACATATACATGATATAGTTGGTGAGAGGAGGAAGAAAGAGTGAGAGATTTAGGGTGGGTTTTAGAGCTTGGCTTTGCTGGAGACGGATCAGAGATGTTGGAGGCAAGTATGGCTTTGCCAGTGTGAGGGAGAGTGACTGTTGGGCGGAGGTGTGTGGATTGGAGGTGAGGTGAGGTCGTCGAACTCAAATAGAACTTAAACAGCGGAGGAAACTAACCAGCGCAGAGGTGTGTGGATCAGCAGCGCTCATTGAACTGTGGTTGGAGCTCAAATTGGCGTGAGGGAGAGGGTGGAGCTCTCTGCCTCTCTCTCATTGGTGAATGGTCACAGCTGAGCTTGGAGAGAGTGTGTGATGTCTGTAAGTGCGTGTGAGGATTGTGTGAGAAGTGTAAGACAATTGAAGGTAAAATAAGAACTTAAATGGTTTTACAAGTGAGAAGGAGTTTTTTTACAGTCAACGTGTAAAGTAATTTCCGTTTGACCCAATTTTCCGTAGGTACCAAACACACACAAGGTTGTAAAATAATTTCCTAAAAGCCTTTTCAGTCGAAACGAACGTAGTCTAAGCTTTCTTAGGTGGGAAATGTGTTTATTATTTATTTTCATGTTATGGTATAGTCTGTGTACAATAGAAATGGAAAAATATTTCTTTATTTTACTATTTTAACATCAGAGGGGCGAAGAACTACTCTAAAAAAAGAAGTATATAAATGGTTTTTTGGACTTCTTTTGTTCCAAGCCTTATTACATAATTTGATAATTGTTGTGTATGATAATTGCCACATCTACATTTTGCGCATTTACTTCATGTATATTTGTTTACAAATGTTGTCACCTTATTGTGCCACTTGTTGCATTTTGGATTTTTAATTTTATAACCAACATAGTGTAAATATATAGCTATTTATTAATTTAGAGGGGAAAAATGATTCAAGATTCTCTTAGGGTCCATTTGGTTGGGGTTGAAACTGGGAGGATAGAAAATAAAAGAGAGAAAAGTGAAGAGAAAAACAATTTTATTGGTATCTGGTTGGAGAGAATGGGAGGATGGAAAATTGGTGGGGTCCAGATGTTTTCTTCCTTAACTCACCAATTTGGGAAGAAAATAGAGGAGTGAAGAACAATTGCAGTTAATGACTGAACTATCCCTCATCCTCTCATGTGGACTCGTCGTTGTCTTTCAATTTATTTTAGCTTTCCTAAATGAGGACATTGTTACTGTGGGGCCATAGAAATTGTGGCCCAGGCCCAGTTTACCTTAGGGCCCAAGGCCCGAGCCGAGGTGGGATCTAGCCGAGGACATACAATAAAAGTCCAAGTAGCTTTGAGACATAGCCGAGGATGACTCTGTCCTTGGCATCCCCAAAGCCCTCCTGAAAGAAAGGGCAAGAACGGTATAGGAACAGTTTTGGAAAAAACCTAAAATATCTGCGTTGATAGAAAAAGGACCCCTGGACAGTATGACGACAAAGGACAAAGGGAAAGCTACCATTACTGCCATTGAATACTCTGCACCTGACAAGACCATGCTCTTCAACTTTTACAATCACCTCCAACCACTTTGGGTATGGGCTGATGGGACAAGTATCAGTTCTGGAAAATCGAACCTACACGTGGACGTTGGATGAGGGGTATAGGCTAATATAAAAGGAGAAGTAAGCAATCCAAAGAAGGGGCTGGGAAAAAGGCCAAAAACCAGAGCCTCCCAGACCGTATCGAGGAGAAAGACTCCTCTAGCGAACATGGCTTACTTTTGTATGAACACCATGACTAACCATCGTTCGGTGACCAAGGCCTAACCTTTCAAGCCCACGCTCTACAAATTATTTTGTTTGAGCCTGTTAACGTGCGAACCCAATATCATTTTGGGGTCATTACGAACTGAGTCCTTACAATTGGCGTCGTCTGTGGGAAAGACTTGTGTCTTGGCACCGGCGGTAGGTCGAGAAAGTCCCCCCATCACTTCCAACAGCCCGTTGTAGTGTCCTAACATAAAGTTCCATTAGGGGCTACGTTTTTTCATTAGGGGCTACGCTTCGAAGCGTCAGTAGCGCGGATGGTTCTAGGGGCTTGGCCGAGGGACTAATCCCCCCAAACCAATGTCCTACACCTTGGCCGAAGGGCTAATCTCCCCAAACTTAAAAAACTAAGTTTTGGACAGAACCAAGGTATTGCATGGTCCTCGGACTCAAACCTATGGGGAAACTAACTACTTAAAAAACTAAGTTCTGGATAGAACCAAGGTATTGCATGGTCCTCGGACCCAAACTTATGGGGAAACCAACTACTTAAAAAGCTAAGTTCTGGATAGAATCAAAGTATTGTATAGTCCTCGGACTCAAACCTATGGGGAAACCAACTACTTAAAAAGCTAAGTTCTGGACAAAACCAAGGTATTGCATGGTCCTCGGACTCAAACTTAAAAAACTAAGTTTTGGACAGAACTAAGGTATTGCATGGTCCTCGAACTCAAACCTATGGGGAAACCAACTACTTAAAAAACTAAGTTTTGGACAGAACCAAGGTATTGCATGATCCTCGGACTCAAACCTATGGGGAAACCAACTACTTAAAAAGCTAAGTTTTGGACAGAACTAAGGTATTGCATGGTCCTCGGATTCAAACCTATGGGGAAACCAACTACATAAAAAACTAAGTTTTGGACAGAATCAAGGTATTGCATGGTCCTCGGACTCAAACCTATGGGGAAACCAACTACTTAAAAAACTAAGTTCTGGATAGAATCAAGGTATTGCATGGTCATCGAACTCAAACCTATGGGGAAACCAACTACTTAAAAAGCTAAGTTCTGGATAGAACCAAGGTATTGTATGGTCCTCGGACTCAAACCTATGGGGAAACCAACTACTTAAAAAGTTAAGTTCTGGATAGAACCAAGGTATTGCATGGTCCTCGGACTCAAACTTAAAAAGCTAAGTTTTGGACAGAACTAAGGTATTGCATGGTCCTCGAACTCAAACCTATGGGGAAACCAACTACTTAAAAAACTAAGTTTTGGACAGAACCAAGGTATTGCATGGTCCTCGGACTCAAACCTATGGGGAAACCAACTACTTAAAAAGCTAAGTTTTGGACAGAACTAAGGTATTGCATGGTCCTCGGATTCAAACCTATGGGGAAACCAACTACATAAAAAACTAAGTTTTGGACAGAATCAAGGTATTGCATGGTCCTCGGACTCAAACCTATGGGGAAACCAACTACTTAAAAAACTAAGTTCTGGATAGAATCAAGGTATTGCATGGTCATCGGACTCAAACCTATGGGGAAACCAACTACTTAAAAAGCTAAGTTCTGGATAGAACCAAGGTATTGTATGGTCCTCGGACTCAAACCTATGGGGAAACCAACTACTTAAAAAGTTAAGTTCTGGATAGAACCAAGGTATTGCATGGTCCTCGGACTCAAATTTAAAAAGCTAAGTTTTGGACAGAACTAAGGTATTGCATGGTCCTTGGACTCAAACCTATGGGGAAACCAATTACTTTAAAAACTAAGTTTTAGACAGAACCAAGGTATTGTATGGTCCTCGGACTCAAACCTATGGGGAAACCAACTACTAAAAAAGCTAAGTTTTGGACAGAACCAAGGTATTGCATGGCCCTCGGATTCAAACCTATGGGGAAACCAACTACATAAAAAACTAAGTTTTGGACAGAACCAAGGTATTGCATGGTCCTCGGACTTAAACCTATGGGGAAACCAACTACTTAAAAAGCTAAGTTCTGGACAAAACCAATGTATTGCATGGTCCTCGGACTCAGACTTATGGGGAAACTAACTGCTTAAAAAAAAACTAAGTTTTGGGCAGAACCAAGGTATTGCATGGTTCTCGGGCTCAAACCTATGGAGAAACCAACCAATTAAGGAGAATTCTAGATTGCTCAGACCTACCGGATGATTATATACTAAAAGTCGGATTAAGTCCTAGACGGAATGAAGATCCCAACCTATCCTCGGACCCTCAGTTATAAGGGAACTAATACAAATGAGCGTTTAAGTCCGGTACGATCATACTTCAATCTTCGGACCGGATGCCAAAAATGGCTAAGGCTATGAAGGATATTAAGAAGGTGGCAAAGCACCCTAGTACTTGGCGACCCACATGGGCAGCTCATTTTGGGTTACCCTTCCTCGGATGATTACCTCCTACACAATATCGAGCATTCAGCGGTCATCTTGGTTAGTCTTGAGTATGTAACCTTTTTTAGGTCAGCATTATTGTGCCGTATACTTTCAATAAGCTCGGAATAATATATTTTTCTTAACAAGGGCCTTGGCCCTAAGTATCGTTTTTTCAGGTCGGCATTATTGCGCCGAATAGTTTCAATAAGCTCATAAAGATATCTTTTTCTTAACAGGGGTTTCGGCCCTAAGTATCATTCTGAATAAATAAATAAAAAGAGAGTCATATAATAGCACATCCATACACATCATAACTATTGCAGAAAAGAAAGAATACATAGAATAAAATAATGTCAACTTTTATTAATATAAAGAGGTAGTACAGCGTACGATAAGGGGCTTAAACAAGCCTATACAGGAAGCCAATTACAAAAGCAAAAATAAAAAAGATACAAGGAAACGACAAATCTTTCTAAACTCTGCTCTAGTAGCAATTATGTATGAGAGGGTGACCTCTTTTGATGGATGAGGAGAAGAAGAGGAAGAAGTAAAAGCACCAGGATGGATCCGGTGATGGGAAAGAAGAAGAAAGGGAGGCAAAATGAGGCACCAGTGAAGGAAGAGAGGAAGAAGCAGGGATACTTAATCCCTGCGTCAACTCTGACTCCTATCACGCTGGTACGATATTAGCTATGCTCGAAAGAGAGCGGATGGTACTGGTGATGAGTAACTCCAGCTCAGTTGCACCAAAAATTTGATGCAATTAACACCTGCTTCGAATTTTGGCTGAAGGAAGATGAAAAATATCTTGAGTCTCTGCCTACCCTGTCCTGACTGAACCATCTTAAGTTTCGGAGGGACACGGTGCTTCTGGAGAGGGTGTGGTTCCTTCACCCCCGCTTTTACCTTAGACATATCACACTCTAAGTTTTGATTGCGCTGATAAGGAAAACTTTGAGCGCAACTTGAGGTGTAAGGCTTTAGAAAGGTTAAAGGGTCTCTATGTAAAGGAAGTACCCTCTTGCCTTGCTTTTTATATGGAAGGTAAGTTCAGTGGCATTTAATCCGTGCAGATTTCCAAGAAGAGCTACAAACAAGATAGTGTCCACTCAACTCCCCAACGCCGTCTATAACTGTCAGATTTGGTTGGTCTCGTAAAGGGAATCTATTAAAGACGCGCCTCATACACGGAAACGGTAGGAGCGCATCGTGAGTAAATCTAAAAGAATGTCTCGTAACTCGGCGCATTTTCTAGGCAAATGAAGAGACATCGACATTAATGAGGGACAAAGCTGGGCAAGCCATGATACAGGCCTGACATCACCAAAAACTCTCCTCCCCGACCAAGAGCCCTCCTCCCCGACCAAGAGGTCGGGCAGCAGGATTTTGAGGGGCTATTGTGGGGCCATAGAAATTGTGGCCCAGGCCTAGTTTACCTTAGGGCCCAAGGCCCGAGCCGAGGTGGGATCTAGCCGAGGACATACAATAAAAGTCCAAGTAGCTTTGAGACATAGCCGAGGATGACTTTGTCCTCGGCATCCCCAAAGCCGTCCTGAATGAAAGAAAGGGTAAGAACGGTATAAGAATAGTTTTGGGAAAAACCTAAAATATCTGCGTTGATAGAAAAGGGACCCCTGGACAGTATGACGACAAAGGACAAAGGGAAAACTGTCATTACTGCCATTGAATACTCTGCACCTGACAGGACCATGCTCTTCAGCTTTTACAACCACCCCCAACCACTTTGGGTATGGGCTGATGAGACAAGTATCAATCCTGGAAAATCGAACCTACACGTGGACGTTGGATGAGGGGTGCAGACTAATATAAAAGGAGAAGTAAGTAATCCAAAGAAGGGGCTGGGAAAAAAGGCCAAGAATCAGAGCCTCCCAGACCGTATCGAGGAGAAAGACTCCTCGAGCGAACATGGCTTACTTTTGTATGAACACCATAACTAACTACCGTTCGGTGACCAAGACCTAACCTTTCAAGTCCACGCTCTACAAATTATATTGTTTGGGCTTGTTAACGTGCGAACCCAATATCATTTTGGGGTCGTTACGAACTGAGTCCTTACAGTTACTTTTTTTACTTTTTTTTTTTTTCTCTTTTTTGGCATAATACAGGTTTTGGTCTTTTCTTTTTTGGGTTTAAATAGATGTGAATTTTTTTTCTAGGTATGATTTTTTATTTTTATTAAGTGTGGGTGATTGGGTTTTTTTTTTCTTGGTTATTTGACACTTTTTTTTTTAATTGGACATTATTTTTTAACAATAGTATATAAATAAATTTATACAAACTCATTTTTTTCATTTCTTCACTTTTTCACTCTCAACCAAACACAAATTAGAAAAACTAAAATATTTTATATTCTTCATTTTTTTTCACCCCTCTAGTTAATTAGACTCCTAATTTGGAGAGGAAATAAAGGGATATGGCCCATTTTATCATATTTTTCATGGATTTTAATTAATGTGATTCTTAATACATTCTTATATAGTTTAAAAATTAAGTATTGACATTTTTCAGCTTTGAAGGTAAATGATTTTTTTCTTATTTTTTAAGCCTTAATGTAATGCAAAATGAAAAGTCCTCGACTTCACTCACTATCAGCCTATCAGAGGAAACGTGGACCCATCATTTACATTATTGGGTGAGAAATCGAAATTTGAAAGCCGTGAAGGCATCGAAGTGATAAACAAGTTGCGAGGATCTAAGAGCCTTAATGCAATGAAAACTGAAAAGTCCATGACTCGCTATCAGATGAAATGTGGACCCATCCTTTACATTATTGGGTGGGAAATCGAAATTCCAAAGCCGTGAATGCATCGAAGTGATAAACAGGTTGCGAGGATCTAAGCAACTTGTGCGACTTGAGGACTGTTATTGACTTATTGGTAAATGAAAGCATTCATCCACACTAGTACCGACCTATTTCCGGAAAGGGTGAGGTTTGAGTCAGTGTGCAGTTGCATATTATATCACGTGTTTATTTTTAAATATATTTTATTGTCTTAACCGGTCTAGTATACTGTATATAAGGGAGTACTGATCAGTGACAGACTCACAGTCCTCTCATTATTTCTTTCCCTCTTCGTACGCAATTGAAAATCGATGTAACAGATTCACAGTGCTCCCATTATTTCTTTCCCTCTTTGCACGTAATTTGGGATTGAAGACTCACAGTACTCTCATTATTTCTTTCCCTCTTCTGTTACATCATAGTCTCTCATTATCTCTTTCCCTCTTGCCACACAATTTGGGGTTGACATTTGATGTAATAGCTGTAATATCACCATTGATGATTAAGATTAAAAATTCAAAAAAATTACTTTTAATATCAAATATTTGAATAAAAAATGTAAACAGTTTTTTCACAATTTTTAAGGTTGAATTAAATTGTATCATTTAAACAATAATTTTTATTATTTAAATAATATAACATATATTTTTATAATATTTTTTTACTTATATTATTTTCATAACATTTAAATAACGTCACCAAATTATCCTTACATTCCTAGCAACTTGTCCGAATCCAGCAACTTGCAATTTGTCCGAATCCTCAATCCTGCAACTCTGTGATGCCAGGGACATGCTCTTGACTTTGTGGGTGAAAGAAAGAAGTGATTGTATCCAGAGGGGCGTAGCTTTCTGTGTCTGTACTTGTGAAAAACTTGCAACTTGCACAATTTGAGTTGTGACTGACTTTTCAGCTGAGAGAATTGAAATGTCGGCTCAGAATATCTCGGGGCCGCAGCTAGCATTATATGGTCCTATTGAGCACCGCAGAAATACATCACTTTTAAATTAGAAAAATGCTCACGAATATATATTCGAATTATGGTTAATAATTTATTTAAATAAAATTTTTATAAAAAAATATTTTGACAATTTTTTTTTTATTTTTTATAAAAATGGTATTGTACGGCACCAAGATCCAAGGCCCATACAGGCCCTGGGCCCAGTCCCAATTGTACAGCGTCAAGATCCCAGGCCCATACAGGCCTTTGACCTAGTCCCATACTGGCCTTGGGCGCAGGCCCAGTAGAAAAGTCCAATTATCCTGCGCCCTCCTTGAAGTTTCCTTAAAACACAGACAAGTGTAGGGCATTAAGTTCCAAGAGGTGATCGGTCAAACGTTCCCGGTCAAGTATATGAATCGTTCCCGGGAAAATGTGGTATGCACGGGAGACTGAGTTGCCGAACATAATCGGTCCAGATGAAATCAAGTTCCAAGATCATAAATGCAGCACCGCCCTCTCACCTAAACATTCACTTAAATCAAATAATATTGGACTTTCAGTAGCACAAACGGTGGCTGTAATCATAATCTCCCCACTAACCTTGGCTATAAATAGAAGAAAGTTGGGAGAAGAAGGGGTTCAGAAAATTTGAGAGAAAATAGTCTAGTGAGTGAATATCAACTGGGCGTTGTTTTGAGTCTCTCTGCCGAGAACGACCCATAGTAGGAAATCCTCAAGCCCACTACAAATAAATTGTGAGCCCAAGTGATCTAAGACCCAGAAGTCTTATACTTGGTTCCTACAGGTATCAATTTTTTTTAAAAATAAATTGTTAATTATTATCCTAACAACACTCGTTAATATGACCCTTTAAATTATTATATTATGAAAAAAGTTAGCTGAAGATATTAGTTTAAAAAATATTTTAGAAATTCTTCAATGAGAAAATGAAAGAGTAGTTGATTTTATTTTTTTACAATATTTTATATTTCTCATAGTGTCAAAAAATTTTCATTAATAAATATCCTAAAGACACTTATTAATCAAACCCAATTAAAAAAAAAAATAGTTTAGCTTAATGTGTGTTTTTAGAGTATATATTTGTAGTTGCACGATTTTCCTGGCCCAAATTCTATTGATCAGGCCTTGGCCCAAAGCGCAACCCACAATAAATATTTGTAGAGGATGGGTCAAAGAACTTAGCCTCAGTGAGCCTCTTCGGTCTGATACATGGACAGTATTGTTGCAGAAAACAAAAGCACAAGAATGGATCTCTCACGTATAATTCTATTTCTTCAGTTCCTAATATAGTTTTTTCCGTCCTCTTCTTTGAGGGACTCCACTACATTATATAGTTCCCCTCCTCTCATTTCAACCTTACACTTGTTGATCATCTAAGCATCTACATGAGTACCTGTCCCATCAGACGCCCTTATCTCTCCCTTTGTGAGTTGCAGAGGCCAAGGCGGTACTGTTCAGGGGTCTTTTCGTCATTAATGCGGCCAAGAGGGTGGTTGGGGCGCAATTAATGTGGTGGTGGCTCTCCATGAGATATTTTGGATTTTATTCATTTTATATGTTGGGAGGATGAACTGAAATGGCTGGGGAGAGTTCCTCGTCTGGGCTTCGTGATGTCCGAGGAGGAGTTACTCCTCGGACAAGTTTCCTTGGCGTTTATTGGGATTGAGTAATACTTCATATGTGGTTTCTCTTCGGACAGGACGCTCCTCGGACGGGCCTGAATTTGGAATAACCCATTATTTCTGGGCCGGGCCCCACAATAGCCCCTCAAAACTCTGGTTTCTATCTCCTTCCGAGGAGAAAAACGGGGTTTTGATGTTTGGGAGAGGATGGAAATAAGGAGAGCGTGTGGCGCGCGTGCGGACCGTTACTTTTGACGCGCTACAATTTACGAAGCGCGGCCATTAACTTCTGGAGGCGTTATGTTCCCTCATCCAATGGTGTGGCGTAGATCGAACGGCCATCGTTTTTTCTCCTATTTTTATGCAGGAGTGATCTTTTCTCTCCTCCTGGCTATATAAGACGTCATAGGGATTCAGTTTCTTCTTTTATCTGCATTTCGTAAACCTCAGAGGTTTCCAGAGAACTCCATCGAACCCCAGAGATATACGAACACTTGCGTCCGTTATGCCACCGTAGCCGTTTTTTGTGAAGCGTTTCGTCCACGAGAGATTCCCAGGCGTCTCATTGAGCATTTTGTGAAGGTACCAGTACATTTCGTTCATCTCGCTGTTTCAATTCCCTCCTCGGACTCTACTTTTCTTCTCAGTCTTTACTTTCGTTTCCTCAGTTCAGTTCAGATGGGTAGATTTGAGAAATTAGTAAAAACTCCAGCCGCTATGGAGGCCTTTAGGGCTAAATACCACATTCCCCCGGGGGTTGGGCTGCAGTACTGTCCTCTTGAAGGAGTATTGACAGAGAGAGGTATGGGAGAAGTTGTTATCCCCATGATTGCTTTCATAGAGGGAGGGATGACACTTCCCATGCGTAGGATTACAAGGGAATACTTGTTCAACCATAGGTTGACGCCGTATCAGTGTGCCCCGAATATGTTCAAGATACTAGGCTGTGTAGATGTCTTAGACGAGCGGATGAATCTAGGCCTTACTTGGCACGATGTGGCTTATCTGTACGAATGTCACCGCCTCGGGGATGATGGGTATTATCTTAAATCCCGGAACGAGGACGTTAGGTTGATCTCTTGTCTCCCAATATCCAATAAGACCGTGAAGAATGACTTCCTTATTGCTTCTGGGGAGTAGTTCGACGGTATTCATTGTCCAACTCGGGTAGGAAACCCAGGTGCGGCGTTTTTAGGATCGGTCCTTTTTGGGAAAGGATTTAGTATTGAGGGGTTATTTTTCTTGCTTTCTTTGTAATTGGAAAATTTCATGTACTAACCCCGCTTTTCTTGGTTGTTTGCAGATAAAGTTCACGTCGCTCCTCGGTTGAACTTTGTGAACGTGCCAGCGTTGAACTACCTTCTTAGGTCGGAGATTTACGTTTCCGAGGACGGACAGTTGCGTGCGGCCCATCTGGTTTTGGGCTATCAACCTCTGAACAACTCTTTCCAGGCTATCGGTCACGCTATAAGGGCTGGCAGTCCGAGGTTGGCTAGGATTGACGTGTCCAAGGACGGGTTCCTAGCTGATCACGATCTGCCACCAGTTGTGTTGCCCGGTGTCAGAGATCCCTACTTAGCAGAGCAGCTACCTCCGCCAAACGAGCTCGGTGTTGCCGTTCAGGTTGAAGAGGAAGCTGAGTCATCTCGGCTTTCCCTTGAGGAAGAGATAGACGAGTTTTATTTTGAGGAGGAAGTTCAGCAAACCCCCCTGGTGGAACTTTCCGATCCTGAAGGAGAGCGGGACCGGCATTCTGCAGTTGGCGTTCCTTCCATTGTTATCTGCTCGGACGACACTTCGGACGAAGAGACAGAGCCCATGGCAGGAAAAGGAAAAATTCTAAAGGAGTTGATGGCCTCCCGAGGGAAAGGCCAGTCATCGAAAGGACAGTCATCGAAGGGACCAACTCCACCAAAGGTCAAAACCCTCCCTCCTGTGGCCCCTCCGGACACCTCGGACCTTGGCCTTAAGGCTAATCCGGACTTAAAGAAGAAAAGGCCAGCTGACACTCCTGAGGAGGGCGAGGTGGTTGCCCAGCCGACCAAGCAGCAAAAAACCACTTGCGCGCCAAGGAGCAGAAGGGGCAATTCCTCGGAGAGTCGGGACGAGGAGAACCTTGCGGAAGTACGTGCTACCCCGCGTGTATGGAGCCCCAAGTTGGAGCTGGATGGGGTTGCCATCCCCTACAATGCTTCAGTCCGAGAGTACAATCGAGGCCGAGCAGGGTACGTGGCCGAGGCCTTAGAGCAACCCCTACTCCTTCCTCGGGACATGGAGGCTTATACGCGGTTTTCTCAGCCCGAGATCTTCCTATCCCTTAAAAGGGATCTCGCGATGGTAAGTAATCCTTTTACTGTTTCATTAATTTTTTGACCTTGTTAGATTAAAGCAATCTTGTTTTGTTTGTAGATTACTCAGCAGGTATTTGTGGCTGAGGAATTTTACTGCGGTAACAGTAGTCGGGCTGAGGTCGAGAACCAGGCTCGGGCGGAGATGGAGAAAACCTTGGGGTCCCTCAAGCACGATCACGGTGAACTCATGGACAAGTTCAAGGAGTCGGAGAACCGGCGCAAATTTGCAGAGGCTGGTTTGAAGAGTGCCGAGACCCAGGCGGAGGACCAGCGCAAAGAGCTGTTCACGACCCAGATTAACCTCGCCACCGAGAAGCAGGCAGTGCAGGACCTCAAGACTGCTCTGCAAAAGGTCGAGGATGAGTTGCGGCGGGTCAAAGAGGAGGCCCAGCTAATCCGAGAGGCTATAGAGGCTGAGAAGAATGCTGCTCGCCAGCTTGGGGCCGAAGAGACAGAGGCCAGGCTATCCGAGGAGATCCCCGAGGTGTGCAGGGATTATTGCAGTATTTCATGGGCTCACGCTCTCGATGCTGCAGGAGTTCCTGCGGATTCGGCACTAAGACTGCCCGAGAACATCTTCTATCCTCAGGAGATACGAGAGAATCCTGATGGCGCCCAAGTGGCTTCAGAGCAGGACCTGGCGGTGCCTGATGCCGTCCTCGTGCTTGATATGGCGACGGATCCCGCCGCAGACTCTACCATCGAGGTTCCTCCTCCTTAGCCCGAGCAGAAAGAAGATCCTCCTGCTAAGGCTTAGCCTTTTAGGCTTTTGATCTTTGTACTCTTTCCCCCCCCCCCCTTTTTTTTGAATGAGAGTCGTCCTATTTTTCCATTCTTTTGTAAGGACCTCTCTTTCTAATGTACTTGGAATATTAATATAAAATGTTCGTTTTGCTTACTATGGATGTATGTCAGTAGCGCCCTTTTTTTTTTAAACATTTGCAACGATGTGGATACAGGTAGACGGTCAAAATGAAATAGGTTTTTGGGCTGCGCATTAAAATGATTTCCTTTAAGTAATAACCTACCAATCTATCATAAGTAATAATTTCCCCTAAGTCTGTGGTCCGAGGAGTCATGCAGGACTTAGATTCTGTTTAGAACTTATGAATAGCTGCCCTAAGTATTAATTTCCCCTAAGTCTGGAGTCCGAGGAGCCATGCAGGACTTATGTTCTGTTTAAAACTTATCAAAATTGTCATGAGTAATAATTTCCCCTAAGTCTGTGGTCCGAGGAGCCATGCAGGACTTAGGTTCTGTTTAAAACTATGAATAGTTGCCTTAAGTAATAATTTCCGCTAAGTCTGTGGTCCGAGGAGTCATGCAGGACTTAGGTTCTATTTAAAACTTATAAAAATTGTCATGAGTAATAATTTCCCCTAAGTCTGTGGTCCGAGGAGCCATGCAGGACTTAGGTTCTGTTTAAAATTATGAAAGTCGCCTTAAGTAATAATTTCTGCTAAGTCTGTGGTCCGAGGAGCCATACAGGACTTAGGTTCTGTTTAAAACTTATAAAAATTGTCATGAGTAATAATTTCCCCTAAGTCTGTGGTCCGAGGAGCCATGCAGGACTTAGGTTCTGTTTAAAACTATGAATAGTTGCCTTAAGTAATAATTTCCGCTAAGTCTGTGGTCCGAGGAGCCATGCAGGACTTAGGTTCTGTTTAAAACTTATCAAAATTGTCATGAGTAATAATTTCCCCTAAGTCTGTGGTCCGAGGAGCCATGCAGGACTTAGGTTCTGTTTAAAACTTATCAAAATTGTCATGAATAATAATTTCCCCTAAGTCTGTGGTTCGAGGATCCATGCAGGACTTAGGTTCTGTTTAAAATTATGAATAGTTGCCTTAAGTAATAATTTCCGCTAAGTCTGTGGTCCGAGGAGCCATGCAGGACTTAGGTTCTGTTTAAAACTTATCAAAATTGTCATGAGTAATAATTTCTCATAAGTCTGTGGTCCGAGGATCCATGCAGGACTTAGATTCTGTTTAAAACTATGAATAGCTGCCCTAAGTATTAATTTCCCCTAAGTATGGGGTCCGAGGAGCCATGCAGGACTTAGGTTCTGTTTAAAACTTATAAAAATTATCATGAGTAATAATTTCCCCTAAGTCTGTGGTCCGAGGAGCCATGCAGGACTTAGGTTCTGTTTAAAACTTATAAAAATTGTCATGAGTAATAATTTCCCCTAAGTCTGTGGTCCGAGGAGGCATGCAGGACTTAGGTTCTGTTTAAAACTATGAATAGTTGCCTTAAGTAATAATTTCCGCTAAGTCTGTGGTTCGAGGAGCCATGCAGGACTTAGGTTCTGTTTAAAACTATGAATAGTTGCCAGTAGACCAGCAAGTAGCGGATAGTCATGAAAGAAAACGTATGCTAAGCCATTCTCATTAATAATAATATCTTCTAAGGTTATTTACATTCCATGGTCGAGGTACAGTTTTTTCATCTAAATCTTCTAGGTAGTAAGCGCCTATTCCGGCCACGGATGTGACACGGAATGGTCCCTCCCAATTGGGCCCCAACTTGCCCCAAGAGGGGTTCTTTGCGTTGCCAAGAATCTTCCTCATCACGAGATCACCTGGACCCAGAGGCCGCAGTTTGATGTTAGCATCATACCCTTGTCTCAGTTTCTGGTGATAATAGGCCATGTGAATCATCGCTTTTTCCCTTCTTTCTTCGGCTAGGTCCAGACTCTGTTCCAATAACTCGTCGTTTTCGTTTGGGGTAAACGATCTAGACCTTAGTGTGGGAAAGTTGTTCTCGATCGGGAGCACGGCCTCAGCCCCATAAGTCATCGAGAAGGGGGTCTCACCGGTCGATCGTCGCGGCGTCGTCCGATAAGTCCATAAGACGTGGGGGAGTTCTTCTACCCATCTCCCCTTTGCCTCATCCAGTCTCTTCTTCAGTCCGTTCACTATGACCTTGTTCACGGCTTCGACCTGCCCATTTCCCTGAGGGTAGGTGGGGGTGGAATATCGGTTGATGATTCCAAACTCGCGGCAATACTCCCTAAAGTTCTTACTGTCGAACTGCAGACCATTGTCGGAAATGAGTATACGCGGAGTCCCGAAGCGGGTGATGATGTTCTTCCAGATAAATTTTTGGGCGTCCACATCCCTAATGTTGGCCAAGGGTTCAGCTTCCACCCATTTAGTGAAGTAATCAGTTCCGACTATTATGTACCGCTTGTTCCCCGCAGCTTTGGGGAAGGGTCCAACTATATCAAGGCCCCATTGTGCGAACGGCCATGGGCTAGAGAGGGGGTTGAGAACTCCTCCGGGTTGGTGGATATTCGGGGCGAATCTTTGGCACTGATTGCACTTCTTAGCGTATTCTTGGGCCTCTCTCTGCATGTTTGGCCACCAATATCCTTGGGTAAGTGCCCTGTGCACCAGCGACCTCCCTCCGGTATGACTTCCACAAATCCCCTCGTGTAACTCCTCAAGTATAGATTCGGATTCTTCTGGATGTAGGTACGGTCCAGAGTAAGAGCGCCGATATAGTTTGTGGTCCTCTGACAGCCAGAACCGAGGAGCATTCCTACGTATCTTCTCGGCTTCCGATTTTTCCTCCGGCAAGACGTCGTTTTGAAGGAAGTTCTTTATGGGATCCATCCAGCTGTGACTCTTTCTGATCTGATGGACTCTGGGCGGGCTTCTGCTGATGGGACTTGCCTGGGCTAGATCTTCAACCAGGATCACTCGCGGCAGATTATGTGCCGAGGATGTGGCGAGAGTGGCCAGCGAGTCTGCATGGGTGTTTACACTCCTGGAAATGTGTGTCAGATTGAAGGACTCAAAATTCGTCTGCAGCCGCTTGACTTGTCCCAGATACTCTTGCATCCTAGTATCTCGAGCTTCCAGCTCACCCATCACTTGTCCGACTACCAGTCTGGAGTCCGAGAACGCTACTATTATTCTTCCGCCCAATCTTTGAACCATCGTCATCCCTTGAAGTAAGGCTTCGTATTCGGCTTCATTGTTCGTAGCCGAGAATCCGAGCCTCAATGATTTTTCAATGGCAGCACCGTCCGGGGATATTAAAACTATCCCAACTCCTGACCCTCTCTGGTTAGCTGCGCCATCTACGTAGACCTTCCAATGCGTGTTCCTCCCTGTTGAAATCGCACCAACCGTCTTTCCATCCGTGTCTTTCTTCTCGGTTATTGTTTCTATAGAGGGCTCAGCAAACTCCGCTACCAAGTCTGCGAGGACCTGTCCTTTGATGGAGGATCTGGCATATATTTAATATCAAAGGCCCCCAAAAGCGCACTCCACATGGCGATCCTTCCGGTGTAGTCAGCGCTTCGAAGCACTGCTCGAAGGGGAAGCTGAGTTAGAACGATGACCGTGTGCGCCTGAAAGTAATGAGGAAGTTTTCGGGTTGCATGCACTATCGCCAGAATTGCCTTTTCTAAAGGTAGGTATCGCACCTCGGCTTCATGTAGTGATTTGCTCACATAGTACACCGGTCCCTGCACCCCATTATCATCCCGTATCAGTACCAGGCTTACGGCGTGGGGAGCTACGGCGATCTGCCTCAGGGCTGGACATGATGGGTGGTTGGGACAGGTAGTCTTTAAGCTACTGGAAAGCCTGAACGCAATCCTCCGACCATTCGAACTCTTTCCACTTGTTTATCAGGAGGTAGAAAGGCCGTCATCGATCCGCCGATCGCGATATGAATCGGTTCAACGCCGCAATCATGCCAGTGAGTTTCTGTACTTCCTTCGGATTCCGAGGAGCCTGTAGGCTGTTAATGGCTTTGATTTGGTCGGGACTTACTTCTATTCCCCTGTGGGTGACCATATACCCTAGGAATTTCCCAGACCCGACCCCGAATGAACATTTGGAGGCATTCAGCCGCAACCGGTGCTCCCTTAATATAGTGAAGATTGTTCCGAGGTCCTTCACGTGCTCGGACACCCTTTTACTCTTCACAACCATATCGTCTATATAAACCTCAATGATCTTGCCCAGTTGTGGTTCAAACATCCGAGTCATCATCCTTTGGTGGGTTGAGCCTGCGTTCTTTAGCCCAAACGGCATCACCTTATAATGATAATTTTCGATGGGCGTCATGAAAGCCGTTTTCTCTTGGTCATCTAGCGCAAGGGGTATCTGATGATAGCCCTGGAAGGCGTCCAGGAAGCTCATTCGAGGGTGCCCCACGGTTGCATCCACCAATCGATCAATTCGGGGTAGGGGGAATGGGTCCTTTGGGCACGCCTTGTTCAGGTCCGTGAAGTCCACGCAGACCCTCCATTTCCCTGTCTTCTTCTTTACCACCACAGTGTTTGCCAACCATTCCGGGTAAAAGACCTCTTTAATAGCCCCCGCTCTTTTTAGTTTTGCCACTTCGTCTTTTACGGCACTAGCATGTTCCTTTGAAGGGCGTCGGGGTGGCTGCTTCTTCGGAATGGAAGAGGGGTTGACGTTCAGGTGGTGACAAATAAGGCTAGGATCAACGCCCGGGGCGTCGTAGGCATCCCATGCGAACACGTCGACATTTTCTCTAAGAAATCTGACCAGTTCCTCCTTTTCTTGAGAGGGTAATTCAGAGCCGACCAGAAAGAACTTCTCCGGGTCGTCGTTGACAGCGATTTTATCTAAACTTTCACACCTTATCTCCTCGGCTAGTCCATCATCTTGCTCTGCCGAGGCGGCTGATTGCTATAAACTTTCAGGGGCCGAGGACTCGGTATGGGGCCGATGTAAGACGGCGGCCACCATACATTGCCTGGATACGGCCTGATCTCCTCGGATCTCTTCTACTTGTCCTCTGGATGGGTATTTTACTTTTTGGTGAAGTGTGGAGGACACGGCCTCTAGGGCATGGATCCATGGCCTTGCAACTATTGCGGTGTAAGGTGAATAAGCGTCGACCACAATAAAATTTACCTCCACTATCTCCGCCCCAGTCTGCACGGGTAGTCGGATTTGCCCTTTTGGCGTAACAATCCTTCCCTCGAAACTGAGAAGGGGAGAATCGTAAGCTGTCAAATCTTCCGGCTTCAGGTTCAGCTCCTTGTATAGATCGGGGTACATTATCTCTACTGCACTTCCCGAATCCACCAACACCCTTTTCACGTCGAAGCCCCCAATCCTCAGCGTGACCACCAAGGCATCATCGTGAGGTTGAATAGTTCCTCTCTTATCCTCACCCGAGAATCCCAGTATCAAAGAGCTTCCCTTTTTTGACCTTTTGGGTTCCCTTTGCCTGCCCTTGGAGGGGAGCCGATCCACAGCTAACACCCTGGGGATGGGTGGCCCCGTTCTTCCTGGTGCAGCGAGAATGACATGTATCATCCCGGTGGGGGGTCTTAAGGACACGTCCTTTCGAGGCTCTTGTGTTGCTTGGCCGGGATGGCCATTCGATGGGTGCAGCAGGTGGCGCAGCTTTCCTTCTCGGACCAACTGATCTAGATGATTCCATAGATTCCTGCAGTCCTCAGTAGTATGCCCATGGTCCTGATGATAGTGGCAGTACAGGTTCTGGTTACGTTTGGAAGGGTCTCCAGCCATCTTTCCCGGCCACCTGAAATAGGGCTCATCCCTTACTTTCTCCAGTACCTGTTGTACTGGCTCTCTGAATACGGCATTCACTGTTTGCGGGTTGCCCTACCCAGCCTGTCGCGAAAAATCTCTCCTCGGCTGACCAGGGTTGTGTCGTTCTGACCTGAAATCAGTCACTTTGGGGGGGATAACCTTCTCCTTTCCCCTCCCTTGCAACTGATCTTCCTCCACCCTTTTGTATTTGTCGATCATATCCCTCAACTGATCAACGTTGGCAACCGGTTTACCAGTGAGGGATTTCCTTAAGCCATGGTCGGTGGGGAGCCCGCTTTTGAATGTTCTGATAGCGACAGCATCATGGTTGTCATCCAGGTCGTTATACACTTCCCAGTATCTATCCGAATATGCTTTCAGAGTCTCTCCCTCGTACATGGATAAGGACAATAGCGAACCGAGGGGCCTGGGGACTCTAGTGTTGGTGATATAGCGGGAGCAGAAATCCTGAGTGAGCTGCTTGTATGAGCTTACGGAATTTGTCTTCAGGTTGTTGAACCACCTCATCGCCATTGATCCCAAGCTGGACGGGAAGATTTTACACATAAGGGCTTCATTTTGCGAGTAGATCGCCATCTTTTGGTTAAATTGGCTCACATGCTCTACTGGGTCTGTTCGACCGTTATAGATGGCGAATGCCGGTTGGTTGAACCGTCGAGGCAGTTTAGCCCCTTCAATTCTGTACGTGAAGGGGGACCTTGAAACCTGGTCCAACGCCTTCTTCATGGCATCGTTTCCCGAACCCTTGCTGGATGTGCTCTCATATTTCCGCACAGGGTGTGGTTCCTTTTCGTAGGAAAAGGTTTCACTTGGGGGGGTCCTTGATCTCCGTCGGTAACTCGCATCCTCCGCATTAGAGGACTCGTCTGAGTCTGAAGGAGATCGCTTTCGCTGTACCCGTCTTAGCTTCCTCTTTAGATCGTCTATCTCTCGCTGCATGGCCTGGTGACTATTTCGCCTTTGGGACACGTGACTACCTATCTGAGTGTGACTCTGGCTTGTCCGGATAGTATGCACACTTCCCTCACGATTTCCCCTGTGGCCTGGGTTGACGGGGTTATTTTGCCTCTGGGACTCGGCGGGTTGTGTCTGTTGGGAGTTAGCCTGGTGAGGATTCTCCTGGTGCGGACCCAGTTCTGCCATGCTCGACCGTTGTGCTAGCTGATGCCCTAGTTCTTCCCACAGACGGCGCCAATTGTAGTTGCACGATTTTCCTGGCCCAAATTATATTGATCAGGCCTTGGCCCAAAGCGCAACCCACAATAAATATTTGTAGAGGATGGGTCAAAGAACTTAGCCTCAGTGAGCCTCTTCGGTCTGATACATGGACAGTATTGTTGCAGAAAACAAAAGCACAAGAATGGATCTCTCACGTATAATTCTATTTCTTCAGTTCCTAATACAGTTTTTTCTGTCCTCTTCTTTGAGGGACTCCACTACATTATATAGTTCCCCTCCTCTCATCTCAACCTTACACTTGTTGATCATCTAAGCATCTACTTGAGTACCTGTCCCATCAGACGCCCTTATCTCTCCCTTTGTGAGTTGCAGAGGCCAAGGCGGTACTGTTCAGGGGTCTTTTCGTCATTAATGCGGCCAAGAGGGTGGTTGGGGCGCAATTAATGTGGTGGTGGCTCTCCATGAGATATTTTGGATTTTATTCATTTTATATGTTGGGAGGATGAACTGAAATGGCTGGGGAGAGTTCCTCGTCTGGGCTTCGTGATGTCCGAGGAGGAGTTACTCCTCGGATAGGTTTCCTTGGCGTTTATTGGGATTGAGTAATGCTTCATATGTGGTTTCTCTTCGGACAGGACGCTCCTCGGAAGAGCCTGAATTTGGAATAACCCATTATTTCTGGGCCGGACCCCACAATATTAATCATCAATTTTAAGAAATTTTTTATAAGAAATTGAAAACGTTGAAAAAACTATTATTACTTTTTTATATTTTTTGTAAAAAAATTTCTAAAATAGTTTACAAATACATGCATGAGGTCATGTGTTAGTAAAACCCTTTTAAAAACTTAACTCTAGGATTTCTTTCAAAACTAGACCCACGTTAGACAGGTAGCTGTCTATAATTTCACTTCAAAAGAGCCAATGACATCAAGTTGGAAATATTTGGTTACAGCTGAAACCAATAATTTTATCTCAAACACATAAACACAAATAAAAGTACTCAATCTTTTTTTTTTTTTTTGGAGAGAGAGAGAGAGAGAGATTGATTGTGCGGAAGTCTCTCTGACGCTTTGATTTACAACTTTAATCCCTAATTGACTTGTCTTCCCTGCATTCAATTATCACAAAATGAAATTTATTTTTAATCAATTTGCATGCTTTGGGTTGAATTTTCCTTCATCTCTCTTGATATATGTTTGGATTCAGCATTTTTATGCACGCATTTCACTGTTTCAGGAGACATAGAGCACTACTCATGCATTGTTTATGAGACCCACAACACTTTATTAAAAAAATATATATTAAAAATAGGTCCCATGACATTATTTACACATTTAAAAATTATTTTGTTACAATATTTTCAGTTTTTAGTTTTCACATGCATTATCATTTTAATGTCAACTTAGGGGCAGCTTAATGTATTGGCCACTTAGACCTTGACCTAAAGACCCTTGATAAGAAAAGGCCCTATATTTTCATTTGGAAATATTTTTAAAATTTGAATGCTAATTAGAATTTATCAGTTTATATATTGAAAACACTATATATATAAATATTAATCGAATCTCAAATCTCTTGATAAATTTGATATTAGCAATGAAAAATATAATTGAAATTTTAAATGAAAATCATACAAATGAATAAAAAAATTCGTCAAAAAGAGTAAGGATAATGAAATAATAAAAGAGAAAGTTAACTATGAAAATAATTGTAATGATATCCAAATATATAATACAATAATTTATATATATATATTTTGAAACAAGAAGTTCAATACAAAAAATAAAAGTCCTTAAGATACAGGTGATAACAGGTTAAAGATTTTATTGGTTGGGTTAATATAAAGTTATAAACTTATAAGAGATTTACTAATGTGTGTTCTTAGGGCATGCATTAGTAAATTATTTTAAGAAATTTTTTATGAAAAAACGAAAAAGTAATTAACTGTTTTGACAGCTTTTTCACTTCTCCATTAAAATTTTTCCAAAATGGATGGTTAATGTGTTCCTTAATGACACAACATTACCCAACTTATAATCCACCATCTATAATTAGTGCGTAATTAAATTTCCTTTGTAATGTTTACTGACAAGACTGGGCTTTTCAGTTTATATGGACAATGTCCATTGACCCCATTTCAAGCACAGCCTCAAAACAATGTTAGGTCTGACTCTCATGCTCAAGGAGAAAATGGTTCAACAATTTTAGGCTGGGCTCCACTTAACAGAGCCCAGTTGAAGCTCGGCCTAAAAAAATTTGATGAGGCCGTACTGTCAACGAATTCAAAAGGTGTGTAAAGAATTTCACAACCAATTTTAAATCACGTTATGGGCTCATCCACGCCACATGGACCACATCCCTTATGTATTTTTTGAACAAAATCCACGCCACATGGACCACATCCCTTATGTATTTTTTGAACAAAAAACAATAGAATTATATTAATGAAAGCAAAAGAAAAACACAAGAACCATCACCGAGAGAGATCAACCAAAACTTAGGGCACGACCACATCCCTTCTTAAATTTACCAAAAGTGAACACACACACACACACACACACACACATATATATATATATATACACATATTTATAACAATAGTTTAACATATATAAAGTTAATGTGATCCTTCCATTTATTTTCGCTAATGACGCGAACTTTAAATAACAAATGAACCTGGAGTCCCTACATTATGTTAACTGGTCCAACTAAAACATGGATTGTCAACAAATAGCCCAACATAAAATTACACTTTAAAAAACACTGGGCGGTGATCTAGTGGTTATTTGGCTTGCTTCTAAGTTTTTTGGGAGGTGAATGTCTTAGGTTCAAATCTTTTAATAGAAAGTGCTTGGAAAAAAACCTTACACTCCTAACTCAATGTCCACTAGTGTCCTTGTGAGATTGGGATAACAGTTGACTCACTAGGTGTCGGTTGGTATATCGTACATCACCATTGTCTAGCACCATTGACAATAATATTTCTTTGTTGGGCCTTTTTAAGATCGATTGTGTGGGTTTTATGGGCTTACTTGGAGCAATATACCATTTTAGTTTTAATTGCGAAAGGGACTCGACTTATCCCTACTCCATTTGCAAAAAGAATCTCGATAACCTTTCCACCTTTGCCTCACACCACCATGGGCTATGATAGCACTTGTTGGTGTGGGGCAAAGGTGACAAGGTTATTAAGGTTCCTTTTGCAAATGGAAGTAGGGATGAATCCCTTTCACAATTAAAATTGGGATGGTACATTGCACCAAGCAAACCCATAAAGGCCATACAAATTATTTTAAAAATGCCCAACAAAAGAATTTTATTTCCAATGGTGCTAGAAACTAGTGATGTATATTGCACATACTCATTAGGCTTAGACTTTTTTGGGTTAAAGTTTGTTTTTATATGTTATATTAATCACTCAAAGAACCTCCCTAGATGTTTATTGAAGGGAATAATCACAAAATTTCCAGATTTGTGAGATGCAAAATAGAGAAAAAATGTGCGCAAAAAAAGAAAGAAAGATAATATATACATAGTTCGGCAATTTGTCTACATCCATAGAGTTGCAGGGATGTCACTATTCACTATGGACTAAGCCTCAGAAAAAATTCCATTAAAATTTGTAGTACTTTTATTTTGGGCCAGGTCATAATCTGGATCAAACACAACTAAGTTCCACAAAGTCCAACACTCTTGCTTGTAGTTCCCAATCAACATAGTGGGTAAGATACTACTATTGTAACGTCCATGTAGGGAAGCCACTTAGGCACCTCCTTTATCCTTTTTGGTTATTAAAGAAAAATACTTTTAAAATTAAAATAACTCTCTAAAATAACTTTTAAAATAATAATAAAAATCATTTAATTACATATATGATCAAAGTACTAAGGTGTGGTTTGGATAGCTGAAAAGCAACGTGTTTTGCGTTTGCGTTTCCTCTAATATATATATATATATATATATATATATATATTGTTTGAGCCGTGATTTTTGACTTTTTTGTCACAGCACTATTCATCTAGCAAAATAAGTAGCAGATAGTGCACACCAGTGAGTCCCGTGCACTGTTCACGGGATCCACAAACCTCACTTTTCAGTAACTTTTTCATAAAAAATAGGTCTCATGACACTATTTATACATTTAAAAATTATTTTACTATAATATTTTCAGTTTTCAGTAAAATAAGCTATATCCAAACGAAACCTAACCATTCTAGAGAAAAAAAAGAAAAGAAAAAAAGATCCCGATATACTAAATTATGTAAATATGGGTGTATATTCAATCCGCAAATTTAACAAACCCGATGCAACACCACCCAACCTAAATTATGTTGTTACACTACTCTTCACTAGTGTGAATGCATTGATAATGGAGTCACAAAATACGCGGCCGACACATTTCTAAGAGGAGAAGCAATATCAATATCGTCATTAAATGGCCCAATCCATACTTGTGATGTTTGGCCCAGCCAATTTGCTTAGAGGAGAGGGACATCAATACTTGGTTAAATGAATAGTTTATGGGCTTTCAGAGAATGTGATTAATAGGCCATGGGTTGCTTAATGGAGTGGTTTTGATGTTCATTTTAGGAACGATTTTGGGGCTCGTGGGTTTGTTCATTCTTGTGATTGGATTGCTAAGTTGGTGATCAATTAATTTTGCTCGTTTTGGGCTTTTTTTTTTTTGTTTTTGGGTTTCTTACATTTGGTTTTAGTTGATGTGTGTCTGGTTGGTTAGAGAATCCCAGCTACTCCATTTGTTGCTGCTATTGGTTGTGTCATGTGAGATTTGTTGTTGCTATTTGATAAGTAGAAATTTTTTTTTTTGGTGTGACAAAAAAGTTTAATAAAAAACAGAAAAGGGACAAACTATTTTCATTTGTTTTCTAATGTGTTTAAAAGAATGTCTTTTTTAGTGTAATCAGCATTTAGCATTCATATCATTAATTAATGAGAATGCACAAAAAGACTTTATAATTTGAATAAAGTCTTGTTGTGCATGCTTAGAGACTTTTTTATATTTTTGAATAAAAGTTAATAATTTACATAAAGGAAAAAAAATCCTAAATTTTAGGAATTTTCTTTTTTAATTTAAAATGAAATTTAGTATTTGTTATTTGACATTTATGATCCTATTTCTAAATGAAGTTACTTTTCTTTAATAAGGATATTTTTAAACTATATAAAAATCCAGTCAAAAAGAAAAATTCTTTTATATATAATATAGATATAGATAAATATCAAATATTAAGAATCAAAATAAGCATAATTAAATATTATAAATTTTTATGCACACGTAGATATATGTACAATACAAACATGAAAAATCATGACTAGAAGCCACGTGTGTACATCTCAGCACTCTCTCACACAATGGTTGAACATTGAGAAGTATTCGGGTCAAACAGTGCTGGCAACAAGTACTTCCTCCCACTCACACCAAAACCATTATAGCTCGCACCCGTTACCGAATCCACCAAAAGCTCCCCAGCGTAACCCGGATAGGCTCCTTTACCGTACACCCCAGGACAAGCCGAAGCCGCTTCGAGTGGCGCGCCAGCCGAGCCGATGAAGTAGCCGTTTCCAAATGGGTTCGTCACGGTTCCAGCCAATAGGCTCGCTAAATTTACGATCATGCCATCTAGACCCACGTCCCCATTGGGTGCACCCAGTGGTGTGGTCTGTGGTCCGTATATGGGTTTGTGAAATGGCCATGCGCATTGACCTGGACACTGAGTCACCGAGTTGCCGACCCAGATGAAAGCGGATTTGAGCTTTGTGTCAGAGCCGTGGAACCCGCAGTTACTCATGCAAAAGCCTTCGACCGCCACGTCTTGAGCTGTGAGAACTAAGGTCAACCCTCCGGGTTTTGAGTTGGCCACGTGTGCCAACTCGGAAATCTGGGATTTCGTTAACTTTTTACCAATGGAGTAGTTATTGTCTGAAACTTGGTTTGCTACGACAACGTTGGTTTGTTTCTTTCCAGCTTTTTTCATGTAAATTTGGATGGTATTCCACCAATTAGAGACCGAGGGATTTTGCTTTTGTTGTTGTTGGTTTTGCTGGTTTAGAGAGAGAAGAAAGTCTGAGACAATGGATTTCTGGGCTGGTGAGAAATCTCCGTACCAAAGAATGGAAATTGGGAGGTTTCCTTCAAGCAAATCTCCTTTGTGGTATGTTAGAGACATGGGTGGTGGTTGGTAAAGAGAATTAAGCTTTCTTGTGCCCAAACACAAGTTGATCAAGCTTAGCTGAACAAGGAGGAGTAGAGTAATTTGAGAGAACCCCATTTTAGAGATTTGAGAATTGAGAGATTTTGAAGTAGGAAATAGTTGAGAAGTGTTTTTGGTTTGAGTGGTGTAGGATTTGGTGAAGAGGGAAGTGAATATATATAGGTGGGTGGGTTCATGCACTGGACTAGTGGTGGCTTATCTGTAGCTTTCATTAGCAACTTCGTTGTCCTAAAAGACTAGAACCACAGGTCCACAGTATTAATCACGAGATATTTATAAATCTAAGATAAAAAGAGAGACATTTGGGGAGAATATTTAATTTTTTTAGACATTTTCGGTGTTAAGATTAAAAAAGAAACTTTGATGACGCTAGCTAAACTATATTTATTTCTCAGCCAGCAGAACTTCATGCATGGAGCTGGTACAGTTTGAACTTTGAAGAGTGAATATTGGTGGACCACGAGGGATATAGCATTGGTTTGCATGTGTTGGAGCTTCGAAGCTCTTTCCTAGGCGTTTTTTAAATTACGCTTCAATTTCTGAAATTTCTCGGACCGAGAGTAACCATTTTTATTATTGTTATCTTTAATATTAAGCTACTTTAATGGTATAGATATTTTGATAGACAGGTATTACTCATTCCTCAATATTATTATGCATGCTTACAACTTAAGCACCTCACGAGGGTTCCAATCTACTTCTCGAAATTAGTGAGCGTACTATTTAGTTGTCATTCTTGACTTGTTTAATAACATGCCTTGTATCCAAATTCTTGAGTTTTTAAATAAGATGCCTTCGTATGCAAATTCTTCTTCCTAATATTTATTTAGGACACGCACAAGTAATTATTCAGTGTTAGGTGAGTATGATAAATGTGTACACAATAAATTTACGATGGAATTTACTATTCATGTGATAAGATAGAACTAGCATACATTTATATATTGTGCTTCCGGAGCACTAAATAATTATATAATAAACACATTTTTAGGTTTTTTTAAATAATGAAAAGAATTTGCTAACCAAAGTGTACTTGTTATGTTGTCTTTATAATTTTTCTCATAATTAAAATCATATATAAATGGTCATTTAAATTGTTACATAGTTTGAGGATTTTCTCAAAAAAAAAATTAATTTAAAGGAAAATTTTGCCATTTCCTTAAAGTGTGGCTATCAACCGAGATTCAACCCTTGCTAATGGGGATTAGGTGAGCACTAACATTTTTAAAAAAATAGATCCACCTTTAATTATGAACAGAATGATTACATTAAAGACGTCTATGGGGCAGTACTCAAGCTTATCCATCGCCTATCCCAAAATTTATGGGTTATTCCGGCTCTCACAATTAAGGATCGATTATAATTAATGGCATTTACTTCAACACCCCCTTCTATTTAAACCCAGCCATGCATGTGAGGACCTCTCTTTATTGTTTCACACTATTAAAGAAATTTGCCGTTTCAAGGGGTACATAATCTGTACGAAACTTGGAATATGCAGGCCCAAATGGAGCTAGGTTCTGGTTCATGCTTTTATTCTTTTGTTACCGCTCGTTGAAGTTCATTGAACTGACACATTATGGGACTCCAAAAGCTCTTGGTTCTCGTTACGTAGGACATGTATCATCAAGCCTCTATGTACCAAAGGACATGCCTGCTGGTTTGCCATCTACATATCTTGCATAGTGGCCGATGAACTCTCAATTATTAGTTACTTCCACTGAGTTTAATTTATTAGAAAATGCATATATACACTAGAGTATAATAGGCTGGTACATGCTTATTAATTAGCTTTATGAATTATTGGTTGCTTTCCTAATCAATTTTATCCACTCCTGTATTAGAGTAGAAGCAACTGGTTGCTGAATCAGCATTTCTGAGTGTGTGTAAAAAATTGAATTAATACTACAGAGTACAGATCGACTAGTTGTGGATAAGTGTTGCGGGTTACGTTATGGAGAATCGGAGATACACCATTCGTGCAATTTTTAAACTATTCAATTTCTGAAACCATGTCTCCAAGTATGTGAACAAACTTTAAATCATCGGCCTTCAGACAGCCTGGATGCTCTGCTCGAGCTTATCGGAAAGTTAGTGGCATCCAAGGAGCCCAAATGCGCCGCTAATGGAATTCTATAAAATTGTCTGACACAAACTTTGCCAGTTTTATACTAATAAAAATATCAGCTACAAATTTATGAGACTTGTTGAATATAAGAATATTATAGAAAAGTCATGAGAGGTTCGGCTATATCATTGGTAAATCGTGTGTATGATAATTGGAGGTAGGGTAACATTCTATACTTGAAGAAGTAGAGGTCCATGGGATAAAGCATTTGGTTGTATTTCTCAATTAATAATATATACAAGAATGCTTTTATATAGGAGGCATGTATACTATATATTGTATAAGTATGTGTACTAATCAAAATAAGTAAAATGGGCCTAAAGTCCACACACCTGTTACATATTAACACTAAACAGTTTAAATTTATGTTCCAAAACCAGAGGTAAGGAAGTTGCAATTGCACACTTTTATAGTTTTTTTTTTTCTTAAAATTATGTGCAAGGTTGCAATATTATTGTAGCATATAAGTTCTTGATAATATATTTTGGTCTTTGCCTTTCTAAGTTGCATCTTAGTTGTCATTTTCGCCAGCTCAGATTAGGAACAGTCAAAGCAAAGGTTGTTGAAAGTTGAAACATTGGAGAAGGTGGTAGGGAAGTGCCCCCTGAGTCCCGACCCTCTTAGCCCTCTTATAGGACCATACGCTGATACCTTTTTCATGCATGTTTTGAACTTAATTATGATACATTTAATACAATTTTGTGATGGTTTCTTCTTTAAATATTTTTTAGCATGTGAATAATTTCTTTAACCAATAATTTATCATTCTCTAATACTTTGCTCGTGGTATTTCTTATTTAAGGTTCTTCTAATTAATTTTCCAAGTGTGCTCAAGATTATATTAAGCTCATTCTTATCTATACCACTGATAATTATTTATTACATTTTACAATTATTGTTCAATTTTAGTAATTTATAACTAACAAATCCATTGATGACTAATGTTTAAATGTGAGGTTACATTACCCCCTTTTTTTTTTCTTTCAATTTTATATAATCTATAGGTGTAGCTAGTTGAGTTGGACTCTATAAAGTCTAAACAAATCAACAATTGCTTGTTGGTCAATGAAACACTAAAAAGTTAACGTTGAGTTCAATCATCAACTTGTTTTTTGCTACTGTGTATTCATATGCATGCAATATTTATTGTCCTTCCAGGAATCTGTTGGTATTGACTTTGTGTGACACCAAAGGGCTTGTTTTTCAAGCTCAGATTAAATAATTGCTGTCTAAGTTGCTTAGAAGTAAAACGCAGCTAACTGGGTTGAATGGCGACATGATATGTAGACAATATTCTGCATGTGTTTATTAATTGTTTGCCCGCACACGGGACTTGTATAACTCCATTATTGATTTGTAATGTTATGTTATTTTTCTAGGAAAAGAATATTATTTTAGTTTCTTTATATGAGGGTTGCGGCCTCCTCACATCTTTAGAAATCTAATTAATCATGCAGCTATATATATAATATCAATCATGCAAACGAAATGGTGTGCACGGTCATTAATGTGTCTCTCATATAATATGACCTTCTTGATTTAGACACGGCTTTGATTCCAAAAGTACCAATAGCAAATCAGTCATATACAACACGGCAACCATTAGATATATAATGCTATAAGCTAAAAACCGCAGCCTGGTTTACGGTTTACCACGTAAAATAAGCTACACAAACTCAACGTAGTGTCAAACAAAAAAAAGAGAAGGAAACATTCAGAGTCTCACGACTCATGGTATCAAAGATTAAAAGGAGAAAATGAAGATAGAAGAACTAATCAGAAGATGAAAGTTTCTCATAAACGGCAGTAGTTTTAGTTACTCTTGTGATTACAACTACATGTCGTATAACTGATTGTATTCTAAATGATCAATGTGCCAGTCACGTGGTTTCCCTTGTACAGGTGCAAAGATGTAATTGGTCAGTTCTTAATTAAGTTGGTTATTCTATACCGAATTAGCCCTTAGTTTGATAATTAGTTATCTCTGTTCATCTTGCATGTATATAAATATTTTCCAAAATCCCATCTCTCATTTTCTGTTACAAGGCATTGTCTAGGCAAGAAAAAAAGAAAAAAAAAAAAGGATCTCCAGCGTCACATTAAATCAAACATAGTATCTCATACAAGACACAAACCTACAAGACTCCTTTGTACAAGCTTAGATAGGAACTCCCAATAGAGTCTTGTTAAACACTCAATCAACCAAGACCTTATTACTGAAAATCTTAGATTTATCTAAGGCTTATTCTTGTAGCCAATTAAGCCAAACCGAACACATATTTAAACTTAGTTTTCAAATCTAATTATTAGCAAGAGGAAGATGGCGTAGAGTTAAGAAAAACTAGATTTTAAAATTCCTGAAGTCTTTTTACCTTACCAATTGCCATACCCTTGAGGGGTTTTATTATTAAATTCACTGGCTTCACTAAAAGAGTGTTCGGACATCTATTGAAAAGAGATACATAAAATAATCGTCAAATGATCTTTTATTAAATTCAAAGAGATCGATTTTGCGATTGGCGATGGACTTGTGATGTTGGATAGCTATGAAGACGTGAGCTGGATTAATAGTGGTTGCAGCAAGAGTGGAGAAGTCAAATGGATTTGACAAACTGGATAGGCCCCAAAGTGTTTTTCCTTACTTGGTTTTCACTTCGTGAATAATTCATCGTATCTTGTGTGTGATTGTCTATTTACATAATTGTAAATCAACGGTTAATTAACTATTGGAACTTAACCTTGATTAATTGATTAAAATTGGTAGTAAGCCATACTAGGGGTCTAAAAGTAACTTCCAACGTCACTTGAGAACTTGGCTTTGCAAACTTATATTCATATATCGCTTGAACTTGTGTATTAGGTAATTCTAACCATCTTGCTCCTACGATGTATTAGAAAATTGTAAAGTTGTGATTTTCAATTTTGTTTGTTGGCATTAATTCCGTGTCAAATTTGATTGTAATTCTTCAAACATTTCCTTTTATTTTTGTGAAATTCAATATAATGGGTTTAGTGTAAGAATTTAGTGAAGAACAGTTAAGACAGTGCAAATCGCTATTGGTTTATGAGTGGTGCAGTCCAAGAAAGGTCACGTGAGGAGCACATGTTGAAAGTTCAAAGGTCTCAGTGTTAGAAGGCATCACGCGAGTGTCTCGTGATTTGGCCAACTCGCAACCTGACTCATGAGATGTACTACCAGCATGTTTTGTGTGTTTTTCCTCATTTCTTTACCCGCACTATATAAGTCTATATTACCCATGAAATTGTGAGGAGAGTTTCAGAAAGAAAACCCTAGGAATTCATTTGAGAGTTAGAAATTGCAATACTACAGTCCTCCAAACATTTCTCTTAGTTTTCCTCACACTCTTCCCTCTATAAATTCCATATTCTTTGAGAGGTTTTTAGCCCAAACACAAACCATATCCATTCTGAGTGTTGCGAGTTAATTTGGAGCTTTTGGGAAGTATTAGGTCATGCCATTCTATGGTGAGATGCAATTGGTGATAATTGCGGGATTTGGAAAACTAGTAAAGACAAGGCTTGGTGAAACCCGTTGGTAGCTGAGATTTGGAGGGTCTAAGTATATAGGATAGTTTAGGCTTGGAGGGTCTAAATTGTAATCCTTGTACTCTAACTTATTTACTAGTTGATCGATTTAGCTTGGGGGCCGCAGAGAGGTTCTTACGTTGAGCACTTTGGTTTTTCTCTTCGATAACGCATCTCGATATTATTTTTTGTTTGCTTCTCTCTTCCCTTATTCCTTGTATTTTATACTTAATTGTCAATTATGTATGCCTATACACTAGGTAGTTGTTCCAGTTAATTGCGCATTGAATATTTTTATTCCATATCTAGTTAAATAGATTAAAAGCAATTAAGCTGTAATTTAAAATTTTAGGGTCTTAATTAGCTCTAGTATTTATACTAGTGAGCTTTCAAAATAAAATTACCAATTTAGGGTTTTTCTAAAACTTGTGTATTAGGTAACCCTAACCATCTTGCTCCTACGATGTATTAAAAAAAATGAAATTACCAATTTGGGGTTTTACTAAAATCATTAGTTAGGTGGGGACAAAAGTTAATGATTATTAACAAATAGTTAATAGAATTGTAAGAAAAAAAAAATTCTATAAGATAAAATTAGTGACTTTGAAATTAAAAGGATTCGGTTAAGCGCTAACAAACTTTTTGGATGTCGTTTCTCAAAAAAAAAAAAAAAAAAAAAAGATGTTTTTGCAATTTTCTCTAATAGTAAAAGTTAGTAACTAATACTGATGAGTTTTATTTATAACACAGTGCATCAGTCAATCTCCTTTAGAGCATCTCCAACAGATGCTGTATCCAGGTTGGCTAGCTAAAATTTGGAGAATTTGGGCACTGTTCATGCTCCAACTGGTTCAGTATACATGGATTTTTTTTTGGCTCATGAACAGTAGCCCATCAAGTTTGATGGGCTACTGTTCATTCTTCAAATCATTTTTTTCTATTATAATAATTAGGTGTTAAATAAAAAAATATTGGAAGATGTGTAATTGTTAAAAAAAGAATAAATAATGAATGAAGAAATAATATTTAAATGAGATAGAGAGTCTGTTGGAAAGTGTATTTGAAAAAGTGTGTAGATAAAGGTAAAAATTACTGTTCATTTTCCAAACAGTACAAAAATTTGATAATTCTGTTGAAGATGCTCTTATAAAAGAAGAATCCTATGGTAAGTACAAAAAAACAGAGAAACCCAAAAAGGGCCAAAAGGGTAGCAAAATTAAATTTATGAAGAAGAAGATAGTTTGTGTTCTCATTAATTTCTACTGTGTGGTTAAATTAGTTTTTTTAGCTTATTTTTTTATTTGTATTTTTCTAAAAGCTCACTTTTTTAAGTTACCATTGTACTTATCAACATTAAGAAAATAATCAAATAAATTAACTGAGTTTAATCCAAATGCACGTTTAAGATTCCCATCACAGAGAGAGATGAAGCACCTTGTAATTTGGTGTAAAATATCAATTATTTATATGGTGAAAACACGAAGTACGTTGGTTTAAGTCTATTTGGGATTTGTTTATTTTATTAAAATTAAAAATTTTTTGTTGAAAATATTGTAAATAAAGGTAAAAATTAGCTGAAATAGTATAGAAAGATTCATGAATAGTACCAAAAAATATAGTGTGCCCATGAATAGTAATAAAAATATGTTGAATAGTAAAATAAGTATTGCCAAACGCATATTTCATATATAAGAAAATTACTTGAAGTATACTGATATTTTCTTTCTATCAGACATTCAAATGAGAATATACCGTTCATAATTCCATGAACCATTATACAAGACAGCCTCCAGAGACTATCGAAAGATAACATAACATAACTTCTGGTGACAAATGGACAATTACAGCTATAATCCTCCAAACATTAGAGACAAAAAGAATCCAAGATGCATATAAAATTGAGTCAAAGCTCCTCATCTATAGAAACCTATATGATTCTCAAGGCAAAGGTGGGTTGGATTCGCGGGACCTCGTTCGTGCAGCTATAAACCATGTTAAACTGTTGAACAACTCATTTGTTATGTCTGCAAGTATGAAACAAGGCAGCTATCTCCAGTGATGAATTTCCCATGAGACACGCTGCACTTCTCTTTTCTTTTGCGTCTATCGGGAACTTAGGGCATTGTAAGTGGACGCACTGCTAAACATTTTGATTTGAATATATATAAATACACTGACAAGGAAGAAGAATCTCATAAATTAAATTAATTTTTTGTTCATGGTGCTTGCCTCGTGAATGCTTTGTTTTATTAATGTTAAAATGCATATAGTATTACTGATAAAGCTCGTGAATTTAAGTTGTAGATAGAGAATGACGACAGGTTTTGGATCTAGCTCTCCTTGCTCTGTGATACCTTTGTTTATTGCTAATAATAAGCAGAACTTTTTTGCCATTTGCGAATTGCAAATGAAGAAAAAGTGGACACAAATCTTTTACTCAAGAATTTGTATCAAGTTGCATGCACTTTGCAACTTGCAAGCCATTTGTGTTGGAAAAATTCCCTGCCATGCTCATGTCATGGAAGCCAGGCTGCGAGAAATAATGCGCGCGCAACTCAAAATCATAATTCAGAACTGCGCTGCACGAAAGATAATAATAATAATTGGACCTGCAATAAAAGCTAAAACTAAAATAGACTCATCCATGAAAGTATCCAATGAAGTTGGAGTGCCCTCATCTTGTATCATGATATCATCACATTAATTCCGTTCTTCAAGGATAAAGATTTTTTTTTGACAAATAGAGTGTTCAGATCTTTTTGAGTATCTAACTATTCTTTCAATTTTTCAGAGTATATGCAGTTCCTCTATCCTACACATTTTAAATTATTATAGAGAGAGGAATTTCATGAAAGTGACTTCAAGATGCTGGTAAAAGGTTTCGAACCCAATTTACCCAAAATAAAAATTAGAAAGAAGGGTCTCAAGGCATTTGTTAATTGACTATTTTAAGAAATTTTTTTAAACAAGTTATATGAGAAATATAAAAAGTTGTAAAAAATTAATTATTTTTTTCTTTTGTCACAAAAAATTTTAAAAATATTTCCTAAACCAATGTCTTTTAAGGGCATTTCCATTAACTTATTCTTTAAAAAAAAAGGGACCGGAAGATAGTAAGCTTGCTGCAATTTTTTTATTTTTATTTTTAAAATAGACTAAAATACCGATCAATTTTGTTAGAAAGAAATTCAAACAGAAAATATATTATTTGACGATAAAAATTTTATCCCATTCATCAAATTCGCTTGTTACAACCCAATTCATTAATTAAACACGTGTCTTGTATAGTGCTTCCACTAAATTAGCACTAGGCTGGGTTTTATCTTTCGACTTTCTTGATCCTTTAATGCCAGCTTTAGTTAAACTACAAATTAGCTCTAGTCTTCTACTGGCAATGATGGTAACAAATGCCATCTACAAGTGGGCAAGTGGCCCCAATATTTAATCCACTATCCCTCCATGCCAGCATGGCCTCGCTCTTTCCTGTTGGCTCTCTATCGGTAGACCCAATAAGGGAAAGTAAGAATTTGTCCTCAGTGCAATGAATTGTCACAAATAGAAAGGAAAATTAGGGGGAAATTAGATATCATACATTTCCCCTGGTCCATATCCTGAGTTTGACATGACATGCACTGGGACCAACTTGGGCTTAAAGATTTTCATGAAGATGCTTCCACTCTAGATTAAATTTGTGTTTCTCAGGAAAAAAAAAAAGATTAAATTTATGCAGTAATAATTAATAGGGCATAAATGCATAATTTATTGTGAAAATCCAATACTTCCTAGTTTGGATTTCAAAAATAAAAATCCATGATGAACAAATTAGTCAATGTAATTTTTTTGTCTTTCTTGGAAAATTTAGGGCAACATATAGTAATTATCCTTGAAGTTTGACTAATATCAATAAGATTCAAAACATTTTAAAATTGACCAATTTAATTCATAAACACAAAAACAATTAAAAAATTTGATTGCGTTGGCCATAACAATTTGATTAATATTTATATAAGTTAGCCTTCATTTATCAGTCAAACGGTCAAAATAGAAAGTCAGCGTGATATAAATGGCATTACACAATATTTGTGTTTAGAGATAAATTCTACTCTAATTTAATCTTTTGTATATATGTATGTGAAGTTCTTTTTTGAAGACTTGAATCCTGATCTTTACTTTTCATACTTCACAAATACTTATATTTATGAAATGATTATCGTACCAAAGATGTACGACGGTAGGGATAAATTTTTTTAAAATCTTATTGATATTAGCTTAAATATCAAGATAATTAGTGTATTTTACTCAAATATTTAATACTAAAAGCGCATAAAACATTTACTAAAAGCAAGTGCAGCGGTTTGCCCAATAGATTGCTAGAATTCCACCTAATGTAAACCATGGTACCCACAAAAATGATTTATGACTTTTACTTATGAATAGTAAAACAAATATCTATCAAGTGGTACGGGATAAGGCTGGATGCCACGCCACCAAAGACTTTACGTGTTAGCTTTTTCCAACTGGACTAAAGTAGTACTAATAATAAAACCTTTGCTTTCCCAGCTCACGAGTTTTGTATGTGTGACCACATATTACTAAACTCACAGAAATAGCATACTATTGGGCGCGTCATTACACATCTCAACCTTGGATACCACTGCCCAAACACTGACTGCCAGTTGGAATAGTCCCCGCTTCCCAATAGAATTTCATTCATTCTTAGTAGTGTCCAGCCTGTCTTCCCTAACGTATAGTTTTTTTTCTCTTCTTTTTTCTCACTTTTCCTTTAATACCCTTCTCAAATTTCACCGTTCAAAAAACTCCAGCTTTCTGTATCTAAGCTGTAATGCCTTTTGTTTTTTAGCGAGAAAAAAAGAGAAGAAAAGGTTCACTTACTCCCACATTGGAACCCAATAGGCTCTAACCACTCTATTTCACTGATTTGCTGTAAGAAATTACAAACCCCACGCCTTTTCTCTTGCTTTGTCTCCCACGCTCCTCTTTATGAAAAATATTTTGTATGAATGATAAGTGATAACAAGAATTGTTTGGATATCGGTTATTTTATTAAAATTATTGAAATTACTTTAAATAAAGATAAAAGTAAATTAAAATAGTATAATGAAACCTATAAATAGTGCTAAAAAGTGGAACAAAATTTATAAATAGTTGCAAAAATAAACTAAATAGTAAAATAATTTTAATTTTTAAGTGCAACCCTAATACACACTACATCACCTTATCAAAATTTAACAAACGAGAGATATGTGTGCAAAAATAATTACTCATTAATACATATCTTTCAATTATTAGTAGAGTTATTTTTTACTGACATGTCTCACACTTATTGAATTTTAATATGATTTATCACCGCATATCTTTGGTACAATTGTTATTTTATAAGTATAAATGTTTTAGAGGTGTAAGGACAACGGTTAGAGTTCAAGTTTTTATAAGAGAATTTCATATATATATATATATTTTTTATAATTTCACACATACACATATATATATATATACACTTAGATTATTCAAAAATAAAATTTATATTTTATATATAAAAAAAATATCTTCTCCCTTTTTATTAAAAAAAAAAAAAAAAGCTATTTTTTTTTGTTGATGCGTGGAGACAAGTTTGCTGATATGTAGCGTGAGTCTCTCTTTTATTTTTGAAAATTAAAGGCAACGCGCTTGGGAGTACCGTTGAGGCCTCTCTTTTTCTTACTGGTCAAGTCGTAAAATCAGTAATAGCAAACCGTCTCTCATACGCTAACACTGTCTTTTTTTCTCTTTCTTTCTGAGCAAGTTCCTTCAATTTTTATTTATTAATCCAATTCAAAAAGTCACTTTTATGACCTCTATATATTGAGGTCTCTCCATCTCAGTCTCAAACCATTCACAATCACACAAAGCTATCTCTGCTTCTTCCTTCTCATCTCTTTACGAAGAAAAAAAAAATCCTTATTTCTTTCCTACACTGTTTTGAAAATTTTAAATATGGCCTCTTTTGTTTCCAGAACTTTCTTAAATCTACTATTGGTAGTATCATTGTTTCAAGTCTCTTTGGCTATGAGAAAGCTCAATGAGCTTGTGCAAGACCAGACCCAGCTCTTGTACCACAATGGCCCTCTTCTTTCTGGCAAAATCTCCATTAATCTCATTTGGTACGGAAAGTTCAAACCTTCCCAGAAAGCCATTGTCACTGATTTCATTACCTCCCTATCATCTTCACCACCCCAACAAACCGTGCAACCATCTGTTGCCGCGTGGTGGAAAACCACTGGGAAGTACTACCACCTCAAATCCAAGAAACCATCTTCATTTTCCCTCTATTTGGGCAAGCAAATGGTGGACGAGAGCTACAGATTGGGAAAGTCACTCACAAGCAAACAACTTGTGGAGTTGGCTTCAAAGGGTGACCAAAAGAACGCTATTAACGTTGTTCTCACTTCCTCAGATGTGGCTGTTGAGAATTTCTGTCTTAGCCGATGTGGGACTCATGGGTCTGCACTAGGCTCAAAGGGTGGTCACGTTAAGGGCAAGTACTCTAGGTTTGCTTACATCTGGGTCGGAAATTCTGAGACCCAATGCCCAGGCCAATGTGCTTGGCCATTCCACCAGCCCATCTATGGACCCCAGAGCCCACCCCTGGTTGCACCCAACAACGATGTGGGTCTAGATGGCATGATTATCAACCTGGCTAGTCTTTTGGCTGGGACAGTTACCAACCCATTTGGAAATGGTTACTTCCAGGGTCCAAAGGAGGCGCCTTTAGAAGCTGCATCGGCTTGTCCTGGGGTTTATGGCAAAGGAGCTTACCCTGGCTATGCTGGAGACTTGTTGGTGGATCCAACAACTGGTGCTAGCTACAATGCTCATGGTGCTAATGGGAGGAAGTATTTGGTTCCTGCTTTGTATGATCCTTCTACATCAACATGTTCAACTCTTGTTTGAGCAAAAAAAAGGAAGTGGATTAGTAAATCTAGAGCAGGGATTAGTGGAATGTATACGCTACTTAGGCAGATACTTTAATTCTTTATTTTTTTTTTGTTAGTATTGGTTTGCGGATTAATAAGAGCAAATTACTTTGGTTTGCTTCTTAATCAAATGACTACTTGCAAATTTTGTGTCTTTGCTTTTCTTCGCTGATGGGCTTTGCAGATTTTGTGAATTACTTCTAGATCTAGGAATGCTTAAAATCTATGGGAAGCCGACTGGTAAAGTTGTGAGGACATTTGCAAGATGGGGGGTATTAGCCCAATTAAGTACATATTAATCACTCCTATAAAGTTAGAACTTGTAGAAAACATAAAAGAGGAAAAAAAAAAAAAAAAAGGTATCTAAAATTCCCAGAGATTACGGGCTCCATTGGAGGTGATGGTCAATTTATCAGATGATATTGACGATGGTTAACAGGTTCTGTACAATTTTGTGTGGGTTTTATTTTCATTGATATTAAGTTCAAGGCTGTGAAGCTTTAAGACGAAAGTTATAAACAAAATAAATTGAATAAATAACTTAATTTCTTTCAATCATCCAAATGAAGCTTAATTATCCTCCACCGAACATCCTGTAAATTTAGCTTGCATATACTTATATTGTAATCGCATGTGTATGAACATTGAATCAAACCAAATGTATGACTTTGAAAGTTTCAGTAAATTTAAAGCTTCAAAAATAGATGAAACGAAAATGGAACATTGCTTCCAATTAATTTTGGAGTGTATAGAAAAAAAAAGAATTTTTTTTTGGAGTTTGGAGGCTTTTTTCCCGTTAGATAATGGAGCAACCAACTAATCCCAAAAAACGTTAATGAAAAAATAGAGAGCCAAAAACAAAAATTTGGCTTTATGAAAAGGGAAATGCTAATGAGTATACTTAGGGTACTGATTAAGAATCTAATTAAAAAAAGTTTTTATGAAAAAAGAAAAAAAAAACTGTAAGAACTCGATTTGTAACGATCCATAACAGTGTTGGATTCGTACGTAAAAAGGCTCAAATAATATCATTTGTAGAGCGTGGGTTTGAAAGGCTAAGTCTCAGTCATCAAACGGTGGGTTTTTCATGGTATTCATACTTGATTAAGTCATTTTCGCCCTAAGAGTCTTTTTCCTGGAGACGGGCTGGGAGGCTCTGGTTTTTGGCCATTTTTCCCAGTATGTACTCTGGATTGCTTACTTTTTCTTTTATACTCGCCTGCGTTCCTTATCCTTCGTCCACATGTAGGATCGACATTCCAAGACTGATACTTGTCCCATCAGCCTATACCCCAACCACTGGGGTGGTTGTAAAAGTTGGAGAGTATGGCTCTGTCAGGTGCAGAGTATTGAATGGCAGTAAGGGCAGCTTTCCCTGGTCGTTATACTTTCCAACGTACCCTTTTCTATGGACACAGATATTTTTAGATTTTTTCCCAAACTGTTTTCTATACCATTTTTGTCCTTCCTTCCTGTGAGATCTCGGACATGCCGAGGACTGAATCATCCTCGGCTGTGTCCCAAGACTATTTTGTACTTGTATTATCAATCCTGAGCTATTGCTCTTCTCGGCTCGGGCCTTTAGACCCCAATGAATAAATGGGCCAGAGCCACAAACTATTGGGCCCCATAATAGCCCCTCAAAATTCTGTTGTTCGACCTCTTGGTTGGGAGAGGAAGATTTTGGCAACGCCAAGCCTTTATTATGGCTCATTTAACTCTGTCTTTTATTAATACTGGTGTCTTTTTATCTACCCAGGAAACATACCGGACTACGAGACATTCCTATGAATTCATTCACAGTGTGTCCCTGCCGTTTGATTATCCGAAACGTACTTTTAATGACTTCTATTTATGAGACTATTTAATTTCGACAGTTTGTTGACGATGTGGGGAAGTGGAACGGGTACATTCTCGTTTACAGATTTTCTTGGAAATCTAGACAAATTAAATACCCTCTGTTTTGCCCTTCATATAAGAAGAGACGCAGGAGGCTATTTTTCTTGTACAAAGACCATTTTCATCCTTCTGAAATCTGAAACCCTTAACCTCATTCAGAGTTTACTTTACCCGCTAGTTACACCTTAGATTGCGATACGTTTCGAGATAGGAGTAAGTAATAAAGGAACCATACCCCTCCCAGAAACACCATACTCTTATGAAGCTCAAAATGGCTTGGTCAGGGCAGGGATGGCAGAGACTCAAGATCCTTCTTACCCTCCTTTCAGCCAAAATCCGAAACAGGGGCTCGTCGCGTCAAACTTTTGGCGCGACTGAGCTGGGATCACCCATTATCAGTACCAGCTGCTCTCTTACGAGCATAGCTAACATGAAACCAGTGTGTTAGGAGTCAGGACTGACGCAGGGACAAAGTATCCCTACTTCTTCCTCTCTTCCTTCACTGGTGCCTCCTTTTGCCTCTCTTTCTTCTTCTTTCCACCGCTAGATCCATCCTGGCACTTTTCCTTCTTCCTCTTCTTCTCCTCCTTCTTTCTCTTCTTCTCCTCCATCTTCTTCTGAAAAAGGTCCTCCTCTCAATATGGGCGCTACTGGGGCAGAGTTTGGAAGGATTTCGAAGACGAGTTTAAAAAGACATCTGACTGTTTACTTGTTATATTGTTGTTGTTTTCCTTTTATTATTTTTGTAATCCACCTTCTGTATAGGCTTGTTTAAGCTCTTCTTTGTACGTTGTAATATCTCTTTATATTAATAAAAGTCGTTATTGCTTTATTTCACAAATTCTATCTCTTTATGTCTGAAATGGTTATGCCGTGAGTAGACATATTATCTTGTGAATTTCTTTTTATTTTTACACTTTGACCGATGTCTAAGACCGAAATCTTAATTAATATAAAGATCTTGCTTTGTGTTTATAGACACTATCCGACTTAATATTATTGAATCGAATAAGTGATACTTAGGGTTGAAACCCCTATTAAGAAGAAAAAGAAAGGAACATTATAATGAGCTTATTGAGGCGGCCTGGCACAATACCGCCGACCTTAGAGCATAATACTTAGGGCCGAAATCCCTTATCAAAGAAAAATGCGCTATTATGAACTTACGAGTGCCATTCGGCACAATAATGCAAACTTGAACTAATGACACTTAGGGTCAAAACTCTTGCTAAGGAAAAGATATTATCACGACTCTAATAGAGTAGTTTGGCACGACAATGCCGACCTGTGAAAACAACACTTACCCCAAAATAGCCGAGATGACAACTGAATGCTTGGTGCGGTGCAGGAAGTAATCATCCGAAGACATATAACCCAAAAAATGAACAGCCCCTCCAGGTTGCTGAGTAATAGGACGTTTCACCATCTTCCTAACAACTTTAACAGTTTTAACCTTTTATGGTATTTGAGCCGAGGATTGAGTAACTTAGACTTTTTATTAAGTAGCCAACCTTACGAAATTCAGTTTTTCTTCCAAAACTCAGTTTTCTCATCTAAGTAGTTGGTTTCCCCATAGGTTTGAGTCTGAGGACCATACAATACCTTGGTTCTGTCCAAAACTCAGTTTTCTCATCTAAGTAGTTAGGTTCCCCATAGGTTTGAGTCCGAGGACCATACAATACCTTGGTTCTGTCCAAAACTCAGTTTTTCTCATCTAAGTAGTTGGTTTCCCCATAGGTTTGAGTCCGAGGACCATCCAATACCTTGATTCTGTCCAAAACTCAGTTTTTCTCATCTAAGTAGTTGGTTTTCCCATAGGTTTGAGTTCGAGGACCATACAATACCTTGATTCTGTCCAAAACTCAGTTTTCTCATCCAAGTAGTTGGTTTCCCTATAGGTTTGAGTTCAAGGACCATACAATACCTTGGTTCTGTCCAAAACTCAGTTTTTCTCATCCAAGTAGTTGGTTTCCCCATAGGTTTGAGTCCGAGGACCGTACAATACCTTGGTTCTGTTCAAAACTCAATTTTCTCATCTAAGTAGTTGGTTTCCCCATAGATTTGAGTCCGAAGACCGTACAATACCTTGGTTCTGTTCAAAACTTGATTTTGATATTGATATTAATAAGTAGTCGGGGGAAATAACCCCTCGGCTATGGCATGAGACCTTGGTTTTGAGGGAAATAGCTCTTCGGCCGAGCCCCTAGAACCATATGCGCGGCTGACACTACAAAGCGTAGCCCCTAATAAAGAAACATAGCCCCTAGTAGAACTTTACGCTAGAACACAACAACCGGCTGCTAGAAATGACAAGGGAACTGTCTCGACCTACCGCCTATGCCAACACACAAGCCTTCCCCACAGACGGCGCCAATTGTAAGGATTCGATTTGTAACGACCCATAACAGTGTTGGATTCGTACGTAAAAAGACCCAAACAATATCATTTGTAGAGTGTGGGTTTGAAAGGCTAGACCTTAGTCATCAGACGGTGGGTTTTTCATGGTATTCATACTTAATTAAGTCATTTTCGCCCTAGGAGTCTTTCTCCTGGAGGCGGGCTGGGAGGCTCTGGTTTTTGGCCATTTTTCCTAGCCTGTACTCTGGATTGCTAACTTTTCCTTTTATACTCGCCTGCGTTCCTTATTCTTTGTCCACGTGTAGGATCGGCATTCCAAGACTGATATTTGTCCCATCAGCCCATACCCAGAGTGGTTGGGGGTGGTTGTAAAAGCTGGAGAGTATGGCTCTGTCAGGTGCAGAGTATTAAATGGCAGTAAAGGCAGTTTTCCTTGGTCGTTATACTTTCCAGCGTACCCTTTTCTATGGACACAGATATTTTTAGATTTTTTCCCAAACTGTTTTCTATACCATTTTTGTCCTTCCTTCCTGTGAGATCTCGGACATGTTGAGGACTGAATCGTCCTCGGCTGTGTCCCAAGGCTATTTTGTACTTGTATTACCAATCCTGAGCTATTGCTCTTCTCGGCTCGGGCCTTTAGACCCCAATGAATAAATGGGCCAGGGCCACAAACTATTGGGCCCCACAAAAACAATTTATGTTTTGACGATTTTTTTTATTTTCCATAAAAATGATGTCAAAATTTTTCTAAAATGAATTTTTTATCAGTGCCTTAAAGATACTCGTTAGCATGACCCGAAAATGAAAATATCCGAAAGTTTTAGTAAATTTAAAGCTTCAAAAATAGATGAAACGAAAATGGAACATTGCTTCCAATTAATTTTGGAGTAAAAAAAAAAAAATTATTTTGGAGTTTGGAGGCTTTTTCCCGTTAGATAATGGAGCAACCAACTAATTCCGACAACGTTAATGAAAAAACGAGAGCCAAAAACAAAAATTTGGCTTTATGAAAATATATTTTCATAAAGCCAACAAATATGATATAGGAAAAGGATTTCAATGAGACTTTATGAAAATATCCAACAACTTCTGGTTTTTTTTTTTTTTTTTTGATAAGCCAACAACTTCTGGTTGAACAAATAATAGACGTGGGCTTTTCCCATGTTTAAAGATGTGCCTTACAGCTATACGGATGCTTTATTTTGAAAAGGGGTGGAACACTTTCTGAAATTACTCAGACCAAGGGACCTATCATCTATATGGGTAGCCGAAACTTTACGCTGAGATCAATTATAGTGATAATTGTGGGACTTTTTTTTTTTTTTTTTAATAAATTTATTTTTAAGCTTACAACAAATGAAGAAAGTAGATTCGATCAGTTGAATCCACTTCCTACTCACAAGGCACAAACATGGAAGAAACTAAGAATTCATCTTTAGGAGTCAAGGCAAAATGAAAAAACAATTATCATTCAAGAATAAAATATCTACTAAATTAAAGATTAAACAAATACAGGAAATTCAAATCAGTATATTTTTAATATTAAGAAAATATAATTAAAAGAAAAAATAATCTTCTATAAAAATAAAACTAGATGTCCTTTTCAAAAAAAAAAAAAAAATTGACGTTTTTTTCATCATGAAAGTCGTATATACGATTGATTTTATATGCTAGCAATTACCTCTCTCCTAATTATCAAAATGTCAAAAGAAAAAAAAAATCCTTTTGTGGGGTCCAATAATTTGTGGCCCTGACCCTTTTTTACATTGGGGTCCAAGGCCCGAGCCGAGGAAGGTTATAGTCGAGGATAGGTAATAAAAATCCAAACAGTCTTGAGACACAGCCGATGATGATTCTGTCCTCGGCATATCTGAGGTCTCCTTGGAAGGAAGGGCAAAAAGGGTATAGAAACAGTTTGAGAAAAAATCTAAAATATCTAGGTCAATAAAGAAGGGTACGCTGGATAGTATAACGACCAAGGACAAAGGGAAAGCTGCCCTTACTGCCATTCAATACTCTGCACCTGACAGAGCCATACTCTTCAGTTTTTACAACCACCCCCAATCACTCTGGGTATGGCCTGATGGGACAAGTATCAGTCCTGGAAAGTCGAACCCACACGTGGGCGTTGGATAAGGGATACAGGCTAGTATAAAAGGAAAAAGAAGCAATCCAGAGATAAAGTTAGGAAAAATGGCCAAAAACGAGAGCCTCCCAGCCCGTCTCCTAGAGAAAAACTCCAAGAGCGAACACGATTTAATTATGTATGAACACCACGAAAAATCCACTGTCTGGTAACCAAGGCCTAACCTTTCAAACCCACGCTCTATAAATGATTTTGTTTGAGCCTTTTTACGTGCGAACCCAATATCATTTCGGGTCGTTACAAATCGTGTCCTTACACCTTTCAATATACAAAATTAAAGAGTCTATTAGAAAATCATATTCTATTTTTTTTGGGAACGCTATAGGCATAGTGTCATAAATATAATCATATTTGAATTAAAAAAAAAAAAAAAAAAAACAGAACAAACACACCTCATTTGAGCTACGTAACATATAATATATATATATATATATATTTTTTTTTTTGAGGAACCATTAACCATAAGAATGGGTAGGGGGACCAAATTATTTTTTGGGTTCTCTAGACCAATTTTCAATTTTGGTTGGGTTGCAAGGGTGGGGTATAAATAGATGTATTCTCCAACTTAATTTAAAATACTTTGCCTGTATAGTAGAATTCTCCTACATTAAGGCATATAAAAAGTAAAGTTTTTTTTTTTTTGGTGGAGAATGTAAAGTTTGCTATTTAATTAGCCTAAAATTAATTAATTTTGTATACTTATACCTCATAAAACTATTATTATACTCAAATGAGTCATGAAATACCGTAATATACTATAATACTATATTTGATAAAGTATATTGCTTTGAACACCCACTAAATACAATGAATGAAACTGGTATGGTAATCTCCATCCTTGCTTGGCTTGCATTGCTAAGTTTAAGAGCATGAATATCGAAATCCAATTCCCTGACTCTCGTTTGAGTTTTGACTAACACATTTTGGACTATTTCTTCCAATTTTTTTCCTTGGAAATCTTTTAGATAAAAAAGACTTACAAAACTTTTGTTACAACTTATCATGTAGTGAGTTGTCAATGGTGAGTTTTCCTTTTCGCTTCCATTTGTCCCCCACCAAAACCTTTCCGTCAAGGAATTAAGTTCACGACGCTGTGTCTTGAGAAGTTTAAAGCATGACATATTGTAAAGTGTCAATGGCTTGAACCACATATTTTACTAGGATCTCCCTTCTTGCTCTTGAAAGTGTCTAATCTTACCTTCAACTAATTTTCTCTGCAAGGCAAAAAGGCCTCCATCACAAAGTAAGAGTAGGTATGGAGAGATAATGAATCGCCTTGCCTTATACCTTTAGATGGCTTAATATATCATCTTGATGAATGAATACCTCATATATATGATGTGGTACTGTGGTAGTCACACATTCCTTAATGAGATCCACTCATAACAAATCAAAACACAATTTAATTAGTTCTTTCTCAAACAATTCCACTTCACTGCTCTGCTCATATGCAAGACCACAATTATCGAATCATATATATATTATATTATATTAAAGTTGAAGCACATAGAATTGTGTCATGTATGAATTTAATTTTTTAATTATGTTGCATGTATTTCCCACTTATTGCAAAAATTGAGGAGTATATTAAATTTATGTTATAGGTGACACAAATTTTTGTAAAAGAATTATTTTTTTTTAATATAAGAATTCTATAGTAAATTAAAATTTTTACTTCTAAAATTTTTATTCATTTTAAGACAATTAGACAACTCATATTTTTATAAAATGGACTCTAAAACATAACACACTAACCAACCTTGTAAAGTAGACATAATAAAATAAAACAAAATATCAAACCTGAGATGTTGAGGATACAATAAACAAAGAATTTGATGCCTAGAGAATTCCCTATATTTTAAATGAGTTTCAATTTGTACTGAATATTATTCCATCACTTTTATAAATTTGTAAATGTGTAATACTTTCAGGTTTCGATATATTTAAAACTATTTGGGTTTAGTAATGTGTGTCCTTAGGAAATAAATTAGTAAACCATTTATAAAAAAAAAATTTATGAAAAAATGAAAGAAATTAACAATTTTTTTGACAGTTTTTTCAATTTTTCATAAAATGTTTCAAAAAATAAAGGCTAAAATGTAAAATTGACCCTCTAACTTTTACCTTTTGTTATTTCAATCCTGTAAGTTTTAGTTTTGTCATTTTAGTTTTCTAGGTTTCAAATTTTGTCAATTTAGTCTTCCGTTAGGACTCTGTTAAGTGCTATCGTCTACTAGCCAAAACGACCCAATTTTGGACTCTTTTTTATTTTTATTTTTATTTTTATAAAATTTCTTAATTAAAAAAATAGCTGAAAACGTTAATTACCCAAAAAAAAAAAAAAAAAAAAAAAAAAAAAAAGAAAAAAAGAAACTTAGGGGAACAACGTCGTCCCCTGCCAATTGAAAAGAATCTTAAATTTTCCAAATGTTATACTTTGAGAAGTGAGAATGCAAAACAAACACGCAAAATTAATAAAATTTAATCAAAACCTATTTCAAAACTGCCTAGAAGAACCATAAAAATGTTACCTTTAATAATACCTTGATTGTTATCTCTGGCTTCATAGGCTTACCAGCACCCAACAAAATCAAAGAAAAGATAGTGTACGGAATGAGAAACCCAAGCACAAAAGCAAGAACAAGGAACGATGAAGAAGACCCTTTACATGCTCTTCATCTTCAAGAAGATCACATTGGTCCTTCCATGTCTTCTGACATCTTCTCCCTTTCCCTATCTCTCACTCTCTCTTTCTCCCTCTTTCTTTCTCGGTTTCCCCCTTAGTCCCTCAGCCCCTTAACTTTTTTCTCAGAGAAATCGGTTTCAAGATGTGAGGCTAGGTATCGTATTGGTGGGTGGGGGTGGGGGTTTTTTATTTTATTTGATCTATACTACTATTTAAGGGGCTTTCTTTGTTTGGATTCCACATTTTTCATCCCTAAGATACCCTCATCATATCCACTTACAAGTTTTCAACTACTAGGGATAGATATGTAAATTAAAACTCCTACACTTTAAAACCATAAACTCACGTACGCTTTGCAGTTTCTATCGCACTTTCTCTCTCTCATTCTTCTTCAGATTGAAGACATTTAGTTTAGCTCTACATCTTCCTTTTTTTTTTCTTCAGATTAAAGACATTTACTGTCAGAGGTTTCAACATATTTTCAGGTTCTATCTTTTGCAAGTTCCTCTTTGTTTTCTTTTCTTTTGTTTATAATTGATTTTCTTTAAGTTCTACTTTTTTTATTTCCTTATATGTATCACGTTAATTCTCTTTTTTTTTTTTTTTAAATGTAATTTTGAAATAAATGGTTCCTTTATATATTCTACCATTGTACTTCTTAATGAATTGTCATTTCATGTTGTAGGTATTGTGATCCAAAGACAGGGCTGCCTTATGCTACAAAAGAAGCATTCAAAATCATTCGTACGTAAACAGTTAAACAGTATGGCTTCCCTTATCTCCTTTAGTAGCCTTTGTTTACATCTATACTACTATTTAAGGGGTTTTCTCTGTTTGGATTCCACATTTTTCATGCCTAAGATACCCTCATCATACCCACTTACAAGTTTTCAATTACTAGGGATAGATATGTAAATTAAAACTCCTACACTTTAAAACTACAAACTCACGTACGCTTTGCAGTTTCTATCTCACTTTCTCTCTCTCATTCTTCTTCAGATTGAAGACATTTAGTTTAGCTCTACATCCTCCTTTCTTTTTCTTCAGATTAAAGACATTTACTGTCAGAGGCTTCAACGAATTTTCAGGTTCTATATTTTGCAAGTTCCTCTTTGTTTTCTTTTCTTTTGTTTATAATTGACTTTCTTTAAGTTCTACTTTTTTTTTTCTTATATGTATCACGTTAATTCTTTTTTTTTTTCTTCTTTTTTTTCTTTTTTAAAATGTAATTTTAAAATAAATGGTTCCCTCATATACTCTACCATTATACTTCTTAACGAATTATCATTTCATGTTGTAGGTATTGTGATCCAAAGACAGGGCTGCCTTATGCTACAAAAGAAGCATTCAAAATCATTCGTAAACAGTTAAACAGTATGGCTTCCCTTACCTCCTTTAATAGCATTTGTTTACATTTTATTTAAAAAATTTGAATTGAAATAAAAATAGTTACATATAAATGATCAATTACTATTTCCTTCTCCTTCCTCACTTTACTTTTTTTTTTTTTCCTTCTTCATATTTTTTTTTTCTTTTTAAGAAAGTTTTATTTTTTTATTTTTATTTTTACCATCATTGTATATGTTTTTGGCGTTAAATTTTTTTATTTAGGTATGTAGCAACCTTGAGTTCTACATTTTTTTTTTTTAATGTATCACGTTAACTATCCTTTTTTTTTTTTTGGTTAAAAATGTAATTTTGAAATGTTGGTGGTGACTGAATGTATATGTTTTTGGCGTTAAATTTTTTTATTTAGGTATGTAGCAACCTTGAGTTCTACCTTTTTTTTTTTTTTTTTTTTTTTTTTTATTTTTTTTTTATATGTATCACGTTAACTCTCTTTTTTTTTTTTTTTTTTTTTTTTTTTTTCTTTTTCTAAAATTTTTTTTTTTTTGAAATGTTGGTGGTGACTGAATAATTTTAAACGTGAGTAAGGAAAGTGAAGTTTAAAAAAAAAAAAAAATCTTGATAAAAGAAAAAAGAAAAAAAAAAGAAGAGAGAGAGAGAGAGAGAGAGAGAGAGAGAACGTGAGGTGAGTTTGCTTTGAAAACTAACAGAAAGTTGTCCTATTTTGTAGGGAGTTAGATATGTATCTTTATTCTGAACAATTTTATTAGGATTTTCAGGAAAAATAATCTCATCAAAATTTAAATCAAACACAAACTCTAACAAACTTAAGTTGTTATCTTTAATAACATGCACGCTAACGTTGGTTTGTTAATTAAAGTTTTATTTTTTATTTTTTATTATTTATTATTATAAAAATACTTGGTTTAATCCTAATTCTTTTATCTCTCTCAGGTTCACGTACACACAAACTTTTTGGATTGTATTGAGGAGTCATTGGAATGGAATATTAGATAAGTTCGGGTGAGAGACTTTACAAGAATTATTATATGTATTAAACCTCACATAAAGTGGTTGCTATCTAAGAAACTGTTGTAAAAAAATTTCTTTTGTAATAGAAACTATATTTCTTTTGTATACAATTATCGTATATCTCTTGCCATAAAATTTTCAATTTAAGCTTTTATTTACTTATGTTATGGATGTGTAGTAAATGACTAAATTTTAGGATTAAAAAAACTACATTTTAGGAATAGACAAAAAATGATAACTGTCATACATAAAATTTGAAAAAAAAAAAAAACAACATCAACAACACCAAAAAGGTAAAAAAAAAAAAAAGAAAAAAGAAAAAAAGAGGAAAACTTGAGATGTTTAACGGTGGGATAGAAAGTGGGATTTTTTAAAAATAGTACATAGATAGAACGTGGGATATTTTTAAACGTGTAGTTAATGGAAGGAAATACTTGCTTCCCCCTTTCTATGTACTATTTTAAAATCCCACTAACACCAATAAACTTTAGCATTTTATTTTCTTTCAAAATCAAATATTTTAGTGCCTAAATATAAGGATATGGATGGAGAAATTGTAGTAGTAGTTTTATTGTAGGAGTCTTTTTTTTTTCCAAAATATGGAAGAGATTTTTTTAAAAAAAAGAGAAAAAAGAGAGAGGAAAACATGAGATACACATGAGCCTATGTTTAGTACCAACATAACCAAAAACACAAATTTGCCATCAGTATTCAATACCACACTGCCTAAAAAACCAATTAAGCTTTATAAATCAATTAATAAATGATCTTAGACAATTATGGAATGTAACAAATTCTCAATATTGAAAAGCTTACCAAAAGATAGTAATGCCATTTCATGAACCGATAGTATATCCACCGGAGAGGAACAAAAATTACATAGAACTAGCCTCTGAGCACGCTCTCACGTGCGTGCTCAGAGGCTCTTCTATTTTTTTGGGTAAGGGTTAATTTAAAGCATTTATTATAATTTGGGATTAATACATTTTTCAATCACAAAAAAACCTAGGGGTGTGATGAAAAAATTATTTCACCTGCAGATAGGGTCACACCAATTCCTCACCTTAATCTTTTAAATTTCCCTAAAATTTAGCATTTTATTTTCTTTCAAAATCAGATATGTTAGTGCCTAAATATAAGGATATGGATGGAGAAATTATAGTAGTAGTTTTATTGTAGGAGTCTTTTTTTTGTTTTTTTTTTTCCAAAATATGGAAGAGATTTAAAAAAAAAAAAAAAAAGAGGAAAACGTGAGATACACATGAGCCTATGTTTAGTACCAATATAACCAAAAACACAAATTTGCCATCAGTATTCAATACCCCACTGCCTAAAAAACCAATTAAGCTTTATAAATCAATAAATAAATGATCTCAGGCAATTATGGAATATAAAAAATTCTCAATATTGTAAAGCTTACCAAAAGATAGTAATGCCATTTCATGAACCAATAGTATATCCACCGGAGAGGAACAAAAATTACATAGAACTAGCCTCTGAGCACGCATGCTCAGAGACTCTTCTATTTGTTAGGTAAGAGTTAATTTAAAGTGTAAGGACACGATTCCTGCGCGGCCCAGTGACATTTTTGGGTTCACGCGGGAGAGATCCCTCACAATACAATTTGTAGAGAGTGGGCTTGAAAAGCTTGGGCTTGGTCACGGGACGATGGTCCGGTCTGGATTTCAGAGAGGTCCCTGTGGAAAGTGGACTGGGCCTAAACGTTTAAAGCCCCGCCGTGCTGCCACTTCTGAGAATGGGCTCCTCGGACTTGATCCGAGGACCTTGTGGTCCTTCCGGCTTCCAACGGAGGACCTTCTCTATTCTCTGCATGGATCGTTCCGGCGATCTTATTCATGAAGTCTTTCTCTTTTTCTCCCCCCCCCCACTAGATTCACTTACTTCTCCTTTTATACTAGCGTGCGTTCGATGTCCTTCGTCCACGTGTAGGGTCAGTCTTTACAAATACTGACATTGGTCCCATCAGTCTAATCCCGGAATTGTTGGGGATGACTTGATAAAGCTGCAGAGTACGGTTCTGTCAGGCATTGGGCCTTATCCAGAAAGGTATTTAGGGTAATCGCCCCAAGGTATTTTGGATTTCCTCCCGAATTTGTCCCTTTATTCTGGGGGGATTATGGGCCTGCCGAGGACTAGACTGTCCTCGGCTGCCTCCCAAAATTGGTCTGTGCTCTGCGTCATGGAGCTTGGGCTACAATTCTCCTCGGATTGGGCCCTCGGACTCTCTAAGGGTGAATGGGCCTGGTCCACGAATTGTTGGGCCCCACAATAGCCCCTCAAAACCCTTCTATCCGAATTCCGGATTGGAAAGGAGGGTTTTGGCAAACCCGGGCCCTTAATATGGCCCATTTAGCTTGATCCCGCATTTATGTGAGCGGTTTCCCAGGAAGTTAGGCGGTTTTTGAGGGATTCCTTTTAATCCGCTCGGAATCTGCTCCTGCCGCTTGGATGTCCCAGACGCGCCCTTAATGAATCCCCTTAACGAGGCTCATTTATATCCGGCGGCTCATTTGATAAGGTGGAGAAGTGAAACGGACGCCTCTTTTTTCTTCAGATTCTTTGGGAAAGTTGAATACATTTAATGCCATCCGTTCTGCTCTTCCTATAAGTAGGCAAGCAGGAGGCCATCACTTTCGTACTAACCCCCTTCCCTTCTTATGAGATCACGACAAATGATGAAGAAATCATGCCCCTCCTCTAGACACCATATTCTGATAAAACTTGAAATGGCTCGATCAGGGCAAGGGTGGCGCAGACTTAAGATCCGTCCCGCCTCTCTTTTAGCCAAAATCCGAAGCAGGGGCTCATCACGCCGAACTCTTGGCGTGACTGAGTCGAGAATACCCAATATCAGCACCACCCGGCTCCTCATGAGCGTACCTAATATGGCACCAACGTGTTAGGAGTCAGGGCTGAGGCAGGGGCTAAGTGCTTCTGCTTCTCCCTCTTTTGCTCCTCGGTGCCCTCCTCCACCTTCTTCTTATAGTCTTCCTCAGCACCAGTTCCGTCTTGGTGCCTTCCCTTTTCCCTCTTTTGTTCCTTTTCTTTCTTTTCATCCCTACTCTCTTCTTCTCCTCCTTCTTTACTCATGTCCTCCATCTTCCTCATTCATCTCCTCCATCTTCTTCAATTCTTCTTCCTTCTCCTTCAATTCTTCTTCCTTCTCCTTCAGTTCTTCTCCCTTGTTCTTCATCCTTTTCCGAAGGAGGTTCTTGTCACGATATGAGCAATGTTGAGACAGAGACTGAAGAGACCTTGAAGATGAGTTTAGAAGAAGCCTGACTGTTTACTTCTCTGTACTGCGAGTGTTATCGTTGCTTTAGCAGTTCTTCTTTTGTATAGGCTTGTTTGAGCCCTTTTTCGTACATTGTAATAATCTCTTATATTAATAAAAGTGTTTACTATTTCATTTTGCATATTCCGTTTATGTTTTTGTATATTGGTAAACGCTGCTCGGCTCAATGAGAAAGTATCTAAAACCGATGACAACTAAGACCAAAATACTTGATAATAAAAAGATGTTGCCATAACTTTAATATAAGTGTTTGGCCCAATAAGGCCGACCAGTGAAAAGTAATAATTACCATGCTGGCCGAGGAGAGAACTGGAGGTTTGATGCCGTGTTTGGGTCCGAGGACCATGCAAGGCCTTGACTCTATCCAAAACTCGTAATAATAATAGTTTTTATACTTGGTTTCCCCATAGGCTTGAGTCCGAGGACCATGCAAGGCCTTGGTTCAGTCCAAAACTTGTAATAATAATAGTTTTTATACTTGGTTTCCCCATAGGCTTGAGTCCGAGGACCATGCAAGGCCTTGGTTCAGTCCAAAACTTGTAATAATAATAGTTTTTATACTTGGTTTCCCCATAGGCTTGAGTCCGAGGACCATGCAAGGCCTTGGTTCAGTCCAAAACTTATAATAATAATAGTTTTTATACTTGGTTTCCCCATAGGCTTGAGTCCGAGGACCATGCAAGGCCTTGGTTCAGTCCAAAACTTGTAATAATAATAGTTTTTATACTTGGTTTCCCCATAGGCTTGAGTCCGAGGACCATGCAAGGCCTTGGTTCAGTCCAAAACTTATAATAATAATAGTTTTTATACTTGGTTTCCCCATAGGCTTGAGTCCGAGGACCATGCAAGGCCTTGTAATAATAATAGTTTTTATACTTGGTTTCCCCATAGGCTTGAGTCCGAGGACCATGCAAGGCCTTGGTTCAGTCCAAAACTTATAATAATAATAGTTTTTATACTTGGTTTCCCCATAGGCTTGAGTCCGAGGACCATGCAAGGCCTTGGTTCTGTTTCATTCCCTCTCCTTAGGTACCCCGTACGCAGCCGGGCAGGAGGTTGTCCCTGGCATTAGTTATTACCCGGCGTGGGCCGTAGTCCGTGGGCTATCATGTAGCAGGGGCATGGGCCGCGAATTTTCTAGGCCCACAGATCAGGAGATATTTCCATAGTCTTTGGCCACGCGGCACTTTTGGGTGTCCCGATGTTCGAGGTGCACCTCCACGAGGCTCCTTTAGTCTTGTCGTTGCAGAGGTTTGTTGGAAGTCGAGCTGGAGACGTTTTGTCTGTAGCGTTCCTTGGGAAGCTGCGCTAATTAAATGCCACCACCCTATCTCCTCAAATAAATAAGAGAGCAAGTTTCTTTGCCTAGGCACCAGCTCCTTAGTCTCCTCCTTCAGCTCCCTTCCGCAGTAAGTCATGTTTGAGACGAGGGTCGGGGAAGAAAAACTCTCTCCGCCGCAAAGGCGCCACGTTCTCCTAAGGCTCAGAAGAGTGATATACGGGCAACGAAGGCGTAGATTCAAAGAGATATTCCCTTATGACAGAGGGGAGAGGGTGTTTCCCACGCTTTTAGTCAAAATCCGAAGCAGGTTCTGGTTATGCCAGATTTTTGGTATGTCCGAAGAAGGAATTTCCACCATCAGCACTGTCTACCTTGTAGCCGGCAAATTTCTGCGGGGGCTCCCCAACTTCCGGCTCCCTGCACCTTCTTTGTAGATGGTGTTAGCCTGAGGTCAGGTTCTTTTGCTGCCTGAGTTTCGGGCACGTGAAAGCGTAGAGGATGAAACGAGGTCTTGAGGCAGTAGCCAACCTCTCCTCTGTGCTACCTGCATCCTCCCACTGCGGCGTGAGGCTCAAGTTGGGCTCCTTTGCTGCCGGAGCTATGGGCATGCGAAAGCATGGGGGAAGGGACAAGGCCTCGAAGCAGTAGCCAACCTCTCGTCTGTGCTACCTCCTCGGCCTTCTCTTGCTTTCTTGCAACTTTCCTTTCTATCATGTAGCAAGTTTTATCACAAGTTGATTTCAGCTTCTGTTGTATGCTGTACTGTTTCTTTGTTTTAATAAAAAAGGAAATTTTGCCTACTTATTTTGAATACTGCTCTTTTGGCAACATTATTTTGTGGAAGGGTGTGCTCCCTGTGTTTGTTTCTTCAATGATACTTAGAGCAGGAAGTTTTGAAACATAATCCAATCAATTCTAATGTACCAACACTACCAAACATTACGGCAATAATTCATAGCAAGTTTAACTCAGGAAACTAGCAAAGATAACAATTGAATATTCTGTGATAAATATGAGTACCGTCCGAGGAGTTGACGGAGGGTAAAGAACTCAAATCGTTTCTCAGAGGACGTATTGCCCTACGTCGCGTCGATTCCCTTGGTGCTGCAGATATAAGAGCAGACTTGCGAATCCCCGCAATTTGGGAACTGACCCAATGGCGAGTGGAGAGCTTTCCTCAGATGAATCCAAATTCTACGTAATGTAGTTTTTCCTTACGAGTAGTTGGTTTTCCCATAGGTTTGAGTCCGAAGACCATACAAGACCTTGGTTCTGTCCACAACTCGTGATATTTATCTCTTGCACTTGGTTTCCCCATAGGTTTGAGTCCGAGGACCATGCAAGACCTTGGTTCTGTCCAGAGTTTATGAGATTTGTTTTTCGTGTTTGGTTTCCCCACAGGCTTGAGTCCGTGGACCATGCAAGGCCTTGGTTCTGTCCAAAACTTTTGATATTGATCTCTTGTACTTGGTTTCCCCATAGGTTTGAGTCCGAGGACCATGCAAGACCTTGGTTCTGTCCAAAGTTTATGAGATTTGTTTTTCGTGTTTGGTTTCCCCACAGGCTTGAGTCCGTGGACCATGCAAGGCCTTGGTTCTGTCCAAAACTTTTGATATTGATCTCTTGTACTTGGTTTCCCCATAGGTTTGAGTCCGAGGACCATGCAAGACCTTGGTTCTGTCCAAAGTTTGAGATTTGTTTTTCGTGTTTGGTTTCCCCACAGGCTTGAGTCCGTGGACCATGCAAGGCCTTGGTTCTGTCCAAAACTTTTGATATTGATCTCTTGTACTTGGTTTCCCCATAGGTTTGAGTCCGAGGACCATGCAAGACCTTGGTTCTGTCCAAAGTTTATGAGATTTGTTTTTCGTGTTTGGTTTCCCACAGGCTTGAGTCCGTGGACCATGCAAGGCCTTGGTTCTGTCCAAAACTTTTGATATTGATCTTCTTGTACTTGTTTCCCCATTAGGTTTGAGTCCGAGGACCATGCAAGACCTTGGTTTTCTGTCCAAGTTTGAGATTTGTTTTTGTGTTTTGGTTTCCCCACAGGCTGAGTCCGTGGGACCATGCAAGGCCTTGGTCTGTCCAAACTTTTGTATTGATCTCTTGTACTTGGTTTTCCCCATAGGTTTGAGTCCGAGGACCATGCAAGACCTGGTTCTGTCCAAAGTTTGAGATTTGTTTTTTGTGTTTGGTTTCCCCACAGGCTTGAGGGCCGGTTGGACCATGCAGGCCTGTTCTGTTCCAAAACTTTTGAAATTGATCCTCTTGTACTTGGTTTCCCCTAGGTTTTGAGGTCGAGGACCATGGCAAGACCTTTGGTTCTGTCCAAAGTTTGAGATTTGTTTTTTGTGTTTGGTTTCCCCACAGGCTTGAGTCCGTGGACCATGTAAGGCCTTGGTTCTGTCCAAAACTTTTGATATTGATCTCTTGTACTTGGTTTCCCCATAGGTTTGAGTCCGAGGACCATGCAAGACCTTGGTTCTGTCCAAAGTTTGAGATTTGTTTTTCGTGTTTGGTTTCCCCACAGGCTTGAGTCCGTGGACCATGCAAGGCCTTGGTTCTGTCCAAAACTTTTGATATTGATCTCTTGTACTTGGTTTCCCCATAGGTTTGAGTCCGAGGACCATGCAAGGCCTGGGTTCTGTCCAAAGTTTGAGATTTGTTTTTCGTGTTTGGTTTCCCCACAGGCTTGAGTCCGTTGACCATGCAAGGCCTTGGTTCTGTCCAAAACTTTTGATATTGATCTCTTGTACTTGGTTTCCCCATAGGTTTGAGTCCGAGGACCATGCAAGACCTTGGTTCTGTCCAAAGTTTATGAGATTTGTTTTTTGTGTTTGGTTTCCCCACAGGCTTGAGTCCGTGGACCATGCAAGGCCTTGGTTCTGTCCAAAACTTTTGATATTGATCTCTTGTACTTGGTTTCCCCATAGGTTTGAGTCCGAGGACCATGCAAGACCTTGGTTCTGTCCAAAGTTTATGAGATTTGTTTTTTGTGTTTGGTTTCCTCACAGGCTTGAGTCCGTGGACCATGCAAGGCCTTGGTTCTGTCCAAAACTTTTGATATTGATCTCTTGTGCTTGGTTTCCCCGTAGGTTTGAGTCCGAGGACCATGCAAGACCT